>NC_056725.1:1786395314-1786500314 GCF_019279795.1 Protopterus annectens | reverse complement strand
CCATTGTCTTAAAATGTTAATCTATACTTTAACATGTTCTCCTTCCTTTATTCTATTTTTTCTCACACATTCTTGTTGTTTTATCAAGTATATTTACATTACTTTGTATACTTTAGCTGGGATTAAAAAATATCTTACAAAGCTGAATAAAGTCCAAATAGGGTAAACAACATAGTATAATGTGGTGTAGAGTTGATAATGTATAGTTGGAGCAACACTGTGTGATGGACTTAAAATAATGAGATTATTCACTAGTGAAAATCTCACTGGTTGCATGATGACTGGCACCGTGTGACCTAAGCTACAAGGCCTAATGAGGCCTGCAGATTGCATGTAACACATGGACATGTTGATACACATTCAGCCTGTGTGACCTAGGTTACAAGACCTAATGAGGCCTGTAGTCTGCATGTAGTGCATGCACATGATGATACACATTCAGCCTGTGTGACCTAGGTTACAAGACCTAATGAGGCCTGTAGCTTTCATGTAGCATATGCGCATGATGATGCACATTCATCCTTACAGCTATATGCCACTGTAAGCACAGCTATGAACCCGATAAGACTGCACAGCAAAGTCCTTACTAATTTATTTCTCCTCCAGGCATGTCTAAATGTCAGTTCCCTGTGCTTTCTCCTATTAACCTGGTGAGTTTAGGCATCCTGAGGCAATGTAGCAACTGTCTCATGCACACCGACAACCCTTTCCTCTTACCTCCAAACACTCAGACTTGCGAGAGATGCACTTATATATCCAAAGTGGAAGCCACGCACTCTCCATCCAAGAGTGAAATAGCTGGTCAAGAGGAGAAGGTCAACACTTGCACCACACCACATGGAACACATAGCCCTCCAGAACACACACATAAAAACACAAACCACACACCCATCTTCATGGAGGCTCTCAATAAAAATCTACCTAAACAACAAAGACCTCCAAGGCATAAACACACTTAACCACCACAACACAACACTAATCATGAAACACATAACTCTCCTAAACAGTGTGCCACTCAACCAAAACTCCTAAGGCAAAACAGCAAGCACACTAGTCATAGGTGACTTGATAGTGAGGCACAATGATGTCCCACTCACTAGGTTGAATAAGGAGAAAGTAACAGTCAGCTGGCTGTCAGGTGCCAGAATCCACCACGTAACGCATGCAATGAGGTCCCTCAGCAACAGGTACAAATATGACTCTGTCATTGTACATGTGGGTGTGAATGACCTGAGATGTACCTCCCTGGATTACATGAAAAGAGACATGGAGGAGCTCTTGGATTATGTAGCCCAGGCAGGTATGATCCTAGTCCTCAGCAGCATCCTACCATCACCCAGAATAATACAACAGTACAAACAAAAAAATGATTGATTTCAACAATTGGCTAAGTTTCTGGTATCATTTTAAGGGGATCCAATATCTGTCGGCCTGGGATGACATGATTGACAGACCTCACTGCTTTGCAAGAGATGGCCTGCATCTGTCACCCCTGGGCTTCTGGAAACTGGCCAAGGCTCTTGCCACCCCTATAGTGCCTTTTTTTAGGCTGTGTTCCAAAGACCAAATTACCACCGTAACAGCTACAAATAAATACAATCTGAGGGTCATGCTGCTTCAACGCTAGAAGTCTAAATCTCAAAATGCACTCACTCGAAGCACTCCTTAAATGGAGAACATCGACATTTGTGCTGTAACAGAGACCTGGTTTAAGGCAGCAGAAAGCACCCCAGCATTACCAGGCTGTGACTCATTCCACACCTTTCGGCCCCAGAACTTGGACCAAAGCTCCAAAGGCGATGGTGTTTCCATATTCATAAAAGATGCACACACCTCCAGGCTGGTAGCCCAACATAATTCATCAGAGATACTTCAGGTGCAGCTAATATTGGGTAAGACAGTGATTCAGGTCGTAGTCTATTATAGGTCCCCAACCATGTCCCAAGACCCACACTCTACGTTCCTAAGCACCCTGGAGAATATCAGGGTCCAACCTAACACTCTCATACTGGGTGACTTCACTTAGCCCTCCATTAACTGGGAAAACTACTCATGTACCAATACACTTGCCCAATGTTTCCTGGAATTCATTAATTGCAATGCCCTGGACCAACTCGTTCTTACCCCCACTAGAGGTAGCAACATCCTTGACCTGGTCATTGCTAACATGGACAACCGTTGCTCTACACCAATAGTCAACTCCTCCCTGTTTAGATCCGACTACAAACTAATCACCTTGGAAATCCACACCCCTCCCACCCTCCACCCCATGCAAAGGTAACCACCATGAAAAACTTCTCCAAAACTAACTTTGGGCTCCTAAAAGCAGAGGTGGCTAACTTCACGGCACCCATGCAAATGAAGAATAGTTGCATGACTGCTGAATCATACACCAATGCACTGTATGAACATATACACAAATGCATGGATCTCGCCATACCCAATAGAATCAAGACACTCTCCTCCAAAGAAAGAAAGCTAATTTGGTGGTCCTTTGCCATAAACAAACTCGACAACAGAAGGAGGAAACAGATGCAGAATAAGGTGAAGTCCCAAGACTAGAAAAACTCCCTTATCAGCCTCAACAAAAAGTTGAGATCCCTCATCAAATCCTCTAAAGCTAGCTATGAAAACAGAATTGCAGCAGATAGTAAAGACAACCACAAGGCCTTCTATAGTTATGTAAAGAATCTCCATGGCAATACCCAGATTTGCTCTGAGCTACTGCACAATTTTACCTCCTATACCGAGCCAACAGATATAGCCAATATAGTGGCCAACAGATTCAGTGCCAACTTTACTCCCCCCCCCCCAAGGGACCAATCACAATACCAGTAGATTGCCAGGCACCCAGTATTACTGCTGCACAGGTTAAAACAGCACTGTCCAAGGCCAAGAATACAGCTTCTATGGGACCTGACAATATCCCTGGCTGTGTTCTACATGAACTGCAGAGTGAACTGGCACCTCACCTGTGTGCCCTGTTCAATTACAGCCTCACCTCTGGCTTTGTCCCTACCGAATGGCGCACTACTAAGGTCATCCCTCTCCAAAAAAAGAGGAGTGACTACAGACCCTGGGAACTATCGCCCCATTAGACTGACAAGTCTAATATGCAAAGCTATGGAACACATCATCATGGACCTAATAAACAAGGATATAGGGATTCTCCAAACTCTGGATCCCACACAGTTTTGTTTTGTGAAGGGTAGATCATGCCTGCTCAACTTGGTTGACTTCTTTGAGTCAGTCACCAGAGCTGTGGATGAAGGCAAGGTGGTTCATACAGCCTACCTTGATCTGGCCAAGGACTTTGATACCATTCCCCACTCAGGAATCATACAAAAACTCACTAAGCTAGGCATCAACCTCTATATCAGTAGGTGGGTTGCAAACTGGCTGACAGATAGCACCCATAGTATGAAAGTAGCTGACTCCAAGTCATACTGCCGATCCGTCACGAGTGGAGTCCCACATGGATCGGTCCTGGGTCCTCTCCTGTTTGGTATCTACTTCTCTGAAGTCCACGCCAACATGAAGGGATTCTGGCTGACAAAGTTTGCAGATGATTGCAAGTTGGGAGCCATTATTAACTCCCCAAGTGATGTTGGCATCCTACAGAAAGGCCTCACTTTGACAAATGACTGGTATCAGAACCATGGCCTTAAGCTCAATGCCAAAAAATGTGTCATCATCCCCTTTGGCAAAAAGCCAGTTCTCATGAATTACCACATCGATGGTTGTCCACTGAACACAGAAGGCATTATAAGAGATCTGGGAACACAGGTTGACAGCAACCTCGCTTTTGGCCACCAGATTGACACTGTGGTCAAAAAGGCCTTCTATGTGGCACATCTCATTACTAAGGGTTTTGCATCCAGGAAGAAAGAGGTCATTGTCTCTCTCTACTCTTTCCTCATTAGGCCAATCATTGAGTACAATGCCCCATTTGACAGGTACCTCACTAGACACCTACAACAACTGGAGAGGTCACAAAAGTACCTCACAAAGAGGATTCTAGGCCTTAAACATTTGCCCTATATGGGCAGGCTCAAAAAACTTCAGCTATTCTCTGTCTCATATCGCCTACTTAGAGGCAATCTCTGGTAGACTTACCAAGCTATGTCTGACCCAACTCTGTTAGAAATGCTACATCTAAAGAAATCCCAATCCCTCCACACCACATGCTCCAGAGACCTCAACCTCATTACCACAATCAGCAGAATGTGCTGCAGAGACAGGTTCATAACCCAGAGACTGCCCATGCTATGGAATAGACTTCCTGTACATGTCAAACAGAGCACCTCACTAGCCCTCTTAAGGAGAAATCTTGATGAGTGAATGGGAAGTAGAAAATTCACCCTGGGGATCACTCCAGTGGCTCTACTCGACAAAGGCACTGGGAACTAAGGTCAGGTGGCACAGTACCAGGGTAATTCTATGAGCTAGGCTTGTAAAGGCTCCAGGGCCATTAGCCTAGTACATACCTATGAACCTATAAACATGAAGAAAATGGTTATTTAGGATAGTCAGGAATGGACAAGAGGAACACACAGAAGGGCAAGATGAAGGAAAGACAAGAATGGGGGCATGGAAGAAAATATATACATTTTTATGGGACAGATACTCAATTTCCTATCTTGGAGTGGTATTGGTGGAATGTAGCAAGTAGCGGGTATGGGCAGGAAAGAGGGCATAGAGATTGTAGTGTGGACAAATAAACAAATAAAAAGTCAGAAAACAACTGACAGAAGAGTTGCTGGCACAAACAGGGCTACAGAGAGGAGAGACAAAAACAGACAGAGGGATGATAACTGGTGACAGGAACGATTGGACCAATATCTGGGTAGAGAAGTGAAACACAAAGAAAAGAAACACCATGACAGGGGATATGATGGGGTGACAGCTGAATGCAGTGCTGCCCATTGACAAACCTATTCATTGGTGGCCTGCTGGTTAGGATGAGACAGAATTATGGGTCTGCTAGACCTACTAGGACATAGTCCAGGTAGCGAATGTGGGTGTCCAGCCAGTGGTCCACCAATGCTATGAACAGGCCTTCCACCTCCTGCTGGGTGACTTATTTTGAATCACCAGTGGCAACCCCTGATGGTGATTCATTAGAGAACCCTTCAGGTCACCTTCTGCTGTATGACCTGTATCACCCATCATACAGGCTGGACAGGAGACAGCTGGAGAACCAGCAGACAATAGTAAAAAAGCTGGTCAATGAAGGGCTCATTGTCACTGCACATTCACAGTCATTGCAGGCATGGACAAAATGTGAAAATAAATAAACAAGCAGTAAAATAAATAAAAAGAAAAAAGGACAGCAATAAACTGTGAGATACAAAGGCAAAGACAATTATTTCTAATGTACACCATTATAGTCACTTTTTGCAACAAATGCTCAATGCCAGTGAGAGTTACACATCAATGAAATGTATGCTAGGATAGTATTTAGGATGTGCAAGGTTTGCTGTCTTTCATGTATCTTCCCCATGTAACACAAATATCTGCCGTGGTTGCCCTATACCACCCCTAGGGTCCACAAGACTGATTAATAGACCCAGTGGCTTTGCAGAGGTCACTAACCAGTCCACAAATGCACAATGCATTTTTCAGTCATTTACCAGACAAAAGGGTACTAGAGTAGGCAGTGTACCACAAGGGTCAAATTACATGCTGTCTAATCAGTCTACTTTCGTGTATGTCATGTGTGCAGTACATTTGTTGCAAATAGTGACCATAGACACCAATGGAACTGGCCAAAAAATAAAATAAAATGCCAACATGAACTGTGCCCAAGGGACTTGCAACCAGGTGGCAGACTTAGCCAACAAGACAAGACCCTGCCAGCCACTTCCATACCCATACACTGGGGAGACATTCACAAACGAGAAAAACATGTCATAACCATGATGCACAGGAACCAGGTGGTGCTAATTTAACATGGCATTGGACAGCCCTATTAAATGATAAATGTCAGCCTGTCAGATACATGCTCATGGCATGCCTGGTACAACTGGCACTGGCAGGGTCTTTGAACAGGGAGTGGAAGTATAATGCTGGGCAGGCAGACCAGGGCACTATGTATAAAAGGAAAGAGTATAGCTATGGTTATGGCAACTGAGGTAGACAAAAGCTGAAGTGTGACACAGTGAGTGATGCAGGTAGTGGTGCCCACCATCAGGTAAAACATAATGTTTCTGCCAATGGCGGCACCTTCCAGAGAAAGGATTAAACTACAATAGAACAGCTGAAATTGCCAAGGTATGAATATCAGTAGGTATATAATATGAGTCTGCGATGTCCAAAATAAGTTTCAGCACTGCAAAAAATAGGGAATACTTCAAGTATGTAAAATATATGCAGGTATAACATCAATGCTATATACTGTGATGATATGGACTGGTGCCAGCATAACTAGGTGGGGTTTTATAAAGAATGATATCCTTTGAATATTAAACTGAGGTGTACAAGATGCTTGTGTTACAAATGTATTGGAACTGTATGGCATTTGAATATCAAACTGATTTGTACAGATGCTTATGTTACAAATGTATTAGAACTGTATGGCATTTGAATACCAAACTGACTTATACAGATGCTTATGTTACAAATGTATTAGAACCGTATGGCATTTGAATATCAAGATGTATTTGTAAAGCTGCTAGTGCTGAAAAATGTCTCAACAGTAGGTCCTGCTGGGAAGACAAGGAAAATACATGTGAGACTGTATGTATATATAGTATGTTAGCAAAGGACCCTGGAAGAGCAGATGTTAACCAGCTAGCTTACTTTACGAAAAATAAGGGAAATGTTAATGGGCTGTTAAACCATTAAAATGGCATCTAACAGTGATGTAAAAGACTGGAGATGGTAGGTTTGGAAGAAGTCATTGTTTATTAGCTTCAGTAAAAACAGGGGAAGTACTGTAATTGTTTCATGGTTCCAGGGCACTGCCATAAAACCATTTAGATGTGCATTGTAGTTGTCTATGTTAAATTCCTGTCTGAGCTTCAAAGGGGGATACTGTGAGAACCTAGAGTCAGGTGACCAGATGAGGTCATTCAGCCAGTCATCTTGGAAATTATGTTTTAGCTATTACAGTGGGAAGTCTCTGAGCATTGAGTATTCTGTCTTGGGCCAAACAACAAGAAGGACCATTCACCACATCACCTGCCTTGCTTTATCAAGTAACTAGAGAATGGCAATTCTCCTAGATTCAGTCAAGAAAATATAGTGAAGCTTAGTTTAGATATTGTTTTTCTTTATTTGTCTGAGTCTGACCATCAATGTTATTTTCAATATTTCTTGTGATTTGAACTCTATGGTTTACTGTAAATATGTATTCAGTATTTTCATGTTCTTTTATTATTTATTATTAAATATATTTAAAACTTTTATTGTGCCTGGTCCTTTTAGAAAGTAATAATAGCAAAAAACAGCACACCCACTAGAGCAAATGCCTCTCCACTGACCGTAACAATATGTATGTAAAACCCAACAATGAAAAGCAGTGAGAGGCAACCACCAGGCTTCCAATAATCCAGTCTTGTTGTAAAGCAAGCACATGATGCAGAAATAATCATTCAATTAATATTTAAAAACATACACATTATATAAAAACTTCATAGCGTGAATTTCAAAAAACTGATTCACTATTCATCTACCAGATAAATATTACTACATTAATAGATGCTTGTCACTAAGCTAGTTAGTAACATTAAATTGTGCAAAGTTGCAAATCTAAATGAATTTGTATCAGTCTGACAAATCAAATGCATACGTCGTACTAAGCTAACACATTTGAATTTATTAGTGTAGTACAATGTACGCATTTGTTTAGTTGATTATGATTATTTCTGCATCATGTGCTTGCTTTATAAGCAAGTGTTTGTGTGTTTGACAAGTTTTCAAGGTCTGATGAAGCGGTTAGTGAAAGCGCTTACCTAGTGCATGTATTAAAAGACTTTTAAAATTTTACAACAAGACTGGATTATTGGAAGCCTGGTAGTTGCCTCCCGCTGCTTTTCATTGTTGCCTTTTAGAAAGTATTTAACTTTTGGAAGTGCTTATATTTATTAGGTGACATCGTGTGATCCACTCCAGAAGCCCTAGCTGTCTTGGTCAACTACTACCATTCATATTAGTATTAATATTACACAGTATAATTGGACACCCTTTGTTAAGGGCCTTGAACTAGCTGATTGTGGACTGTCTGGTGGCTGGGATAACTACCTTACACTCTGGTCAGAAGGGGGCACAGAAGGTAATCTCTGCCAGCCTTTCCCCATGTGTGTGTGTGTGTGTGTGTGTGTGTGTGTGTGTGTGTGTGTGTGTGTGTGTGTGTGTGTGTGTGTGAAACTTAAATATCAAAGAGTGTGTGTGTCAGTTACTTGAAGCAGGGATACAAAACACTGCTTTCACAGAGAGGGTGCTGGAGGACTTGGTTTGGACACTCCAGCAGAGGACCTAAGCCTACAACTGTACTAGTGGGGATTTTTATTGGGGTCCTGGAAGGAGACAGAAAGAGAGATCCAGACCCAAGATTGAATGTGTTCCCTGTGTGCTCTTAAGGGAAATTGTACTTGGTACAGAGAGCTGCATCTGAAAATACTGAGTGTATCCATTTGTATTCCAAGTGAATGTCCCTCTCCAGTGTCAGTGGTGAAGATTTAGAGTCCTTGATTACTGGAATAGAGAGGGGGTCGTCACATATGCATATCTCTGTATCTGGAGAGTCTTTTCACATGTTTCAGTAGATCAGCTTCTTCTCCTTGATTTCACCAGGAGATTTTATTTATTTATTTATTTATTTCTGTTATTTGACATTTGGTTATGGGAAAGTTTGATAGGGCCAGGTACCCATTTTCAGCTGAGGTCCAGGGAGAAAAGCTCCACTACATAGAAATAAAAAAAATTTTAAAAATACATTGCGTGTTTGTTACATGGAAATGGACAATACGATAGACAAAACCTTTTGAGGAGATCATATACTGACATAATATACTGTACAATACAAAAATTCTGACCTGTTAGTAGTCCTGGCAAGGGAAAACAATTAGTGATAAAAATCAGTATGGATGGCAGAGGGGAAGGAAAATAAATAGGTTAGTGATTAAGCACACTGTACTAAAAAGAATCTTAACATGTTAGTGAAAGAGATGAAAAAACATTAAAGAAAAGAAAGTAAAGGAAGGGTGTCCATGACTCACCTTTCCAGCATTTGGCTAAAAACTTATCCTTAAACAACCACACATAACCACTTGTCATGACTACTCTTCTGCACGTTCCCTAATTTCTCTCTCTCTCTCTTTCTTTCCATCGGTTAAGAAGGTCACAGTGGCACTTCTTCTAGTTTCTGTACCTATGTCTGCACCGTACATCACGTACCACCATGGCAAGGCAGTGCCATGTATCCATTTTGTACTGGGGACCTGCATGTGGTAATCCCAAGCAGTTTGTTTCACTATGCAGAAACTGCAAAAAGATCTAGTCTCCTTTTTGCACCATGCTGCAGCCTTGCCACAGTCACCCACTTCTCATAAACCATGGCTACTTCCCATGTAGCAGGCTTGAAAAAAATAAAGCAGAATCCTATTGATGCACATTTCAGGTAGCATCTGATGTGCATTCATGTGCAGCTGAGCAGTGTGACATTGGACAATGCCAGTAATACTTGCACATTAATGAACTGTGTGCCAGAATAGTATTTAGGGTGTAAAAGACTTGCCAGTTTACATGTTATTTGCCTAAAATAACCCACATCCCTGTCCATGGTTGCACTATACCACCCCATGGGCCACAATACTAATTAATACACCTGTGGCTTTGCAGTGATCACTAACCTATCTAAATAAGCATAATGCATTTTGCAGTCATATGTGTATTCATAGTCAAGAACAAGCCTCATTGCACCACCATGAGCAAGCTAGGCCTCATTTAGCATAATTTCTGAGATATGAGCCCAGGCAAAGCCACAGCTGCTGTGGCAAGTCTTCATGAATGAGTGGCTTTTGTAGAAAATGTATTATTAGCATTACTACTGTTTCATTGTTGTTGGAGGAGTGCTGCTCTTCAGTTACCTGTTGACAGGAAGTGGATACCATACAGATTACTAAATAGTGTAATATGTGATGGGGTAAGGGGACACATGCCATGTACAGGTGTGGGACTGTCTTCCTGAAAGTGTTTTTTTATGGGGTCTGGGGCTCTATATTCATCTCAGACAGGGATATGAAGGCCTTGAGCATGAGATATGGGCTGTGTTAGCCCAACTAGATAGTGGCTCTGAGGCTGTGAATGATGCACTAAGAATCTGTTATGCATCACTGACAGAAGGGGTCATGCTGTAATGCATACTGCCTGTGGCATTGTGTCATATATAGAACATTATGGACAATGTGAGGTGGGACCAGAAGGAAGGTTAATTGACAGTAGGCTGGTGTACATATGACATGCATGGTGGCTGTTCTTTGCTGGACAAAGTATTAAAGATGTGGACTAAAGGGGCTGCTAGTGAATGACAACCCATCTTAAAGAAAAGAGGGTGGATTAAGTTGGTTTTAGGTTGGGAGTACATTTTATTACATTGATCTTTGACTTTCTTCTTTGTCATGGATTTAAACTTTAAAAACTTTAAAACCATGGATATTCTTGATAACTATATAGGGGTTCTTTGGAAGAGGCAGGAGGAAGTGGATGAATTAGTGTAGGTTAAACTGGTTAGCTATGGTATCCATAGTAAAATTTGCAAAGTTAAAGTCTGAGGATTTCTGCTTGTAGTAAAAATGTTATACTTGGCTAATGTTTTCACATGTATTCAGATCAGTTTAGGATCTCCAAACCGAGACTGATAAGTTTCTGTACTAGTTAGATTTGGCATTGTAGTATAGAAACTAGTTGATTTTCTAAGTTTCTTGCACAGATTGTGCTTGTCACTATTGGAAGACTCCATTTTCCACACCTCTCATGCATTTTCCCTGCTTTTTTAAAAGCTAGACAGTTGAGGTGTTAGCCAGAGCTATTCATGTGCCTTAAACCTTCTAATTTTACTGAGTATAGTTTGCTTTGGATGGAAGTTAAAATCCTCAGTGGGACAACTAGCTGCCATACCTCTCAACTGTACCAAATTCTTCAGTATTTACTGGTTTTGAGGGCAAAATAATGTGGCCCCTTGAATTCTTGATTTCTTTTTTATTTTTATTTACAATTTTAAGTTATGGGTTGATGTCATCACGCATCACCAGAATATCCCACAACTTCGATGTGTAGAGGCATGTGTGATGACATCAGTTCTGTTAGGTAGTGCCTGACTGCCTTTTGGACTTGGAGACTCGGGACTAAGCAATAGGGATTATGCTGTACAAATAGTTAATTTAAAAGAAAAAAGTTATTGCAGGTTCAGAAGATATGCACAGTACAAAGGCATCTTGGGTTGTCAAATAACTTTGTTCTTCGAATATCCAACATTATGTTGCTATTGGAAGATGGTGGCCATATGCGCTTTGAAGTATGCCTTAAGCTAATTCTACAACATACTTTCCCCACATTCCCATCTTTAATGAAAAGTATAGCTAATGTATGATTTAAGTTAGTTTTCTGTTTATTGAATACATGGTTTTGTCACATTTTGACCCCCCCCTTTTTTTCTAGTCGTAGGTCTTTTTTCAAAAAAAGAATGTACCTCATTGTGAGGAACATTCTCTACATGTTAAGCCTTAAAAATGTAATTCCATATTAAAAGGATCTGTCATGCTATGAATTTTTTAACAAAGATTAATTCATCAAACAAGCTTTTCCAAGGGTAAAGTAACACATTTTAATTATGATGTAAGAGTCCTACATACCCAGAGTTTCATATTTAACTGTTTGGAATATGTATCTTAACACAAAGCCTATTGTTCTATATATGTAAAGTGAAACAGATTAACATTTAAAATATGTTCCTGGCTTGGGGCCTTAAAATATGTTCCTGGCTTGGGGCCTTGAAGTTAAGAGATTTTCTTAACCAAAGTTGTTGTGCTCCTTCCATGTTTTGCTCATTTGTTTCATATTAAGAAAGTTTCCACTTAACACATTTTGAAGATGGAAGCCAGAGAGTTATGAGTCCATACCCTTTTAACATTTGTTTTCACAGAATGGCATAATCTTAATATCACAAAAGTTACTAAGTCACACTCACACGCGCACGCGTGTGTGTGTGTGTGTGTGTGTGTGTGTGTGTGTGTGTGTGTGTGTGTGTGTGTGTGTGTGTGTATGTATGTATATATATGGGTCTACTTCTGTTCTTCAAAAACACACTTTACCGAATTTAAATAAAAATGCACTTTCGTGAACAACAATTTACTGAAGTACAAAAACAAAAAAAAAATACAAACATATTTTTTGCAGGAGGCAAGCCCCCCTGCACCCCCACACCCCTGCTACTTATATATATTAACTCCGAGATCACACTACAGTGAGGAAAAGGGTATATTTCCTTATCCCCACTGTTCCGTGATCTACCACAACATATTATCTCAATATTATAGGTTCCCCTGACATAAAACACTCAACAGCAAATACAAATGAACATACCTGTACTACCACAGGATCCCAGAACTATTAACCATGCTTTGGTAAACTTTTGTTCACAAAAGTCCATTTTCGTTTAAGTGCACTTTCGCTAAAGTGGGTTTGGCTTTCTATTCTTCGGTAAAGTGTGTTTTCAAAGAACAGAAGTAGACCCATGTATATATATTTAATTTGCCAAGAAATCCAAACATAATGAGTGCTTGTTTAGTGTTTTGAATAAGAATCTTATAAAACAACTGCCGCATATCTTGTAACATTTGCTTAATTGTTGCATTAAAGTACATTATTTACTCTTTATTCAAATGCATTGTTAGCATAAGTAACTTTGAAAGAGAAAGAATTGCTTATGAATCAAAATGTTAGAGGAGGATCAAAGGTCAGAGCAACAGATGTGCATTTTTCAACATTTTGCCTTTTAAAAAAAATGGCAGCAACCCTAACTTTACACCAACTTCAGCCCCTTTCCCCAGCTGGATCCCCCTCCACCATATATCTGGTAGGAGTACCTTAAATTATTTCAAAATAAATCAGGAGTGAAAATCAATTGTGCTGTATTGATCTACCAAAAGGAAATATGTTCTGCGCTGCTTTTAAGAATTGCTATGGACTGTTTTCATTACTGATTTGATGGGGAACAGAAGAATGCAGAATTTTGATTATTAGTAGAATGCCCTTAGTGAGATTCCTGGTCTCTATGAAATTAGTTAAAGGGGCGTTATTTCTGTTTTTGTGGTTCCAGTGCTACAGTTTGTTTGGGACATCTATACCTTAATTTGTGGGAATTCAGGGTGAGGATCTGTATTTGTCTCACTGTTGGTACATATCGACAATGTTATCTAAAATTAACAGAAAGATAGAACTGAAATATTCAGTTACAGAAATCAAAGAAAGCGTACACAACAGAGTCCATTTCAGACTCTAAAGTATGATATTAAATGCACTGGAATAGAATGTTGTGAGATTTCTGAACAATGAGTAATGAATGATATGCTTTCTGGAATTTAAACTAATATCAGCCATGCACAGATGGAAGGATCCAATCAAGTATACATTTGTCTCTTAAAGGGTTTGCCTATTGTACTAGAAAGCAAAATTTGCTGTACCAAACCAGTCCTTTGTGATGTGGGATGTAAAAATGGATTTGCGGAAAATATTCAGTCAGTGCAGAAGTTTCTCATGATCATAAGATTTTTAAGTTTTAATCCTACATGTGAGCCACTTCAGTGAGTCTTTGACAGCAATATTAGGGCAGTCTGGTGGAACATAAGTTGATTTATTTATAAAGAGGAAGGCAGGATGTCTATGTGTCAAATAAGGGGACTGGATTGCCAGGACAAAACATTACAGCATCTCTGTGAAAAATGGCCATCCCTTCCCACTTTAAGTTGATTATCTTGTATGAGTATGCTGAATCTTTATGGAAGAACATCATGGCCAACGTTGTCCATTCTAACCACCTTTCAGTGGCAGGTCATTGCAGCTGTCCAGCATACTAACATGCAAAAGCTTTATACCATGTGGCATGTTTCAGTACTCATCCAGAAATCTGGCAGTGTGACTGTCTGTGGTGGTGGTGGGGTCTCTGGTTAAGGTGTATGTCTCAACTGGTATAACAGGGTAGGTCCACACGTATGCCTTCTGAATATTTCTTTACCTGAGATGCCCATATGCATTAACTGTACTTTTAGTCTTTACTAGTGGTTTAAGCCTAGTGTGGTAGGAAGTGTTTTGCAGGATCCACAGAGAGCAAGAGAAGGGCAAATAGTAGAAGCATACCTCTCAACTTCCTAACCCAAGAAATCTGGATAAAGCCTTAAATAATGGGGACGGGGTACAAAAAAGACCCAAAAAATAGGGATAGAGTTTAAATAGTGTTCTTATAAACTTAGAATGTTGTTAGAATAGCAGGTTTTGTGTTTGCTTGCATATGTAGGTCTACATCTATGGTCCAGACCACTTAACAGTCCCTACATTGGAGTAACATTCCTATTTTTATGCTTGATTTACCCTTGCACATAATGTTCATATTTTTGGAATTGTGTCTCTATTTTAAACCTTGATTTACCCCTTCAAACAACTTTTTGAGTCCCCTTATCACACATGATTTTTTAAGTTGCCTAGTTCATAGAAAACCACACCACATGACGAACATGCTAGTGACACCAGTAATTTAAAGAAAGAGGGGACACATCTTATGTCTCCCTTTTTCAGAACAGAAAATAAATGACCTTGTGTGGTAGAACTTTGCAATACAGTTTATTAAAGTCTAAAAAATGTTGCATTATTTCTTTGATAATGTGCTATAATTATAAATATCCATTATTTTTGTCACACTGTTTTAAAACATATCTTTCTGAGTAGTATCTCACATTCCTTTTGGAAGTTGGAAGAATTCTGTGCTATTTGGTGTCCAGACTTTATGCTAATTAGACGTCCAGATTTTTGGCGGGATGTACCTACCTTTCAAAGGCGTTTGTACCACTTTTCAATGCCCGCAGGTTGAGAAGTATGACCTGGTCTGATCTGTGTGTGATAGGTTTAGGTTGGTGTTGTCTGGTACTGACAACCTGCTTGTTATTTGCAATGTCTCTATGTCAGACTTTTGCCTTCAATTGCATTCAATGACTGAATCTCTCTGTTTAAGTAGTAGGTGGCTATCTGTAAACATGAGACAATTCTTATATTTTCTCAGGATACCCATTTCAATCCAGCTGGCTACACAGCATACGTCTCAATTGTCCAGATTTTCATAGAATGTCCAGATTTTTGGTTCATATTTTTGGTTTGTTCCTCATAAAATTTGCAGTTTTCCTGATCTGAGGATTGAAGTCACTAAATAATGGCATACATTTGAGTTTCAGACTTCAAATAGTTTCATAATTTCATAGTTTTATAGTATAGTACTAGGCTATCTGCCCTAGGGCATTTGTAAGCCTAGCCATAGTGATGTGGCTTTTGCCACCCCATGAAGTGGTACAAAAATGTACAGAATAAAATTAGAATACTGTGCCTCTGTCTAGTAGTGACACAATGACGGTCCCCTTATATAATAGAATTAGTTTTCCTTCAGAAAATGTATGTTAAAACAATCACTGTTACTCTAGCAAATTTCTAAGTTTATAAGAGCAATATTTAACATATGGTACTACTTTTAGACTTTTGTCCTCCCCATTTTGTAAGGCTTTGTCCAGATTTTTTGCACTAAGAGGTTCAGAGGTATACTACACAGAGGTTTGGAAAGTACAAATCCATGGTTCCTGGTGCTTATTAATGTGAGCAGAAGGGTGAGTAACACCTATGATTTTGCTGATGATTACTGAGGGGGTACTATCAAGTCTGGTAGTGGAGATAGTGCTGGTCTCAATACAGCTGCTTCAGCCTGGAATCAATGATCCTTAGCAGAAACAAAAGAGTCGTATTAATTCTAACCTGCTTCCTGAGAAGCAGTAGTAACACAGATGATGCTGTGGTCAGTACACTTGCTATAGCCTTCTTTTGTTAGATACCCTGAATGGAGACTACAGTAAGCAGTTGGAAGTAACACACAGTCAAGCTGTCCAAAGGCCCTAAAGAGGTTTTCATCAAAACTTCAACCAGACCACTCAGTGAAGTCTCATATACAGCGTTCAATCAAAGATCAGCAAAAATCAATGGCCCTCTGCTCCCTGTCTCACCAGAAGCAAAGAAGTAGCATTAATCCCAAAGTGGCTCCTAGTAAGCAATTTTCAGGCTTTCTGGTAATTGCTAATCTCTAAGAAGGCCAGGAAATAGATTCCTATGATCATTCTCTCACCAAGAGCAAAACAAAAGTAGTATTTCCAAGCTGATTCCTGAGAAGTTCCTAGGCTCTCCAGTAATTGAAATCTAGTCCCAGATATTACAGATTTTCAACATAAGATGGAAAAAGTGATTATTACTTTGAATATTGCAATGCGCATTTATTGAGTTGTATGATATGAAACAAAGGTGAACTCAAGCTATGAAAATCTAATGGGAGGGCCTTGCCTTTCAGTGCCCAGTAAAGTGAGGAGATAAGAAGAGACTGACATCAGCTTCCGAAGTCAGATTTACAGTAAGGGTAGTCAGCTCAAAAACCACAAAGTTTAAAAGCACAACAGGAACTGAGTAGGTGAGAAAAATCCAATGCAGTTCCACATCAGCAGTAGTCTCACAGCACTTGCAGGTAAATAGAAATGTAATTAGGTAAGAAATCCTATTACTAAGTTCCTTAGTGAGACAATTCCTTTTCAGTCAATGAAGGAAAAAGGATTTTTTTCTAACTAACCCAAGACAAGAACTTTTAAAACCCCAAACAAACATCAATGCAAAACAAGATATAAAACAAAACAGACTGTAACATGACAGCAACAATCAAAAAATAATGAAAGTATCCAAACCTTAAACGGAGAAATGCAATCCAAAATCCAAATGCTTCTTTTATTTTGTTCACTCTTATAATGCATACTTGCAATTTTGTAAACTTCAGAATCATTTTCAGAATTACCAGTCCCCATTCAATGGGCACATTCCATGCATTATTTAATCTCTCACTCAACTGTTTAACCAAAATTTTCTTTATTTCCAAAGATGCTCTATGGTACCCTCAGAAACAACTGCGCTTAGGTATGAGGAGTGATCTGATAGACTAAAAACTTTCTACAATCTTCTATCTTCCAATATCTTTGAACTTTCATACTTCAAGTGCAATACACTGTTTAGTTTCTGCATATCCAGTGCAAGGGTGTAGCCAGGCATACTCTTTGTACTCCAACGAGCGCGTTTTTTTCTGAGCATCACATCAATATGGCTTTTTTCAGTCATATTATGTCTACAACTGTCTAAAGGAATGCCTGCAACAACAAATGCAATATTGCTAATCTAAAAGCAATATCTTTAATAGTTTTAGAGAGAACAACTGAAAATGTTACTTACATTCATTAAGTGTTTGGGGGGCAGCATTTGGAGAGAAGTGTCCATTTTTAAGTGATAGGTTTCCAAGGGGGGGTAGCACTAAGAGTTGTGAGTACATAATGGAATCTGCTTGCTGCACCCCTGAATATAGTTTCTAGTTCCTCTCTGACTTGCCATGTCTAGAACTTCCCTTTTCTGTCCAAATCACCAGTTATTCTGCTTGCATGTTACCAAGCTGAACACAAGCCATAAACATTTCACAGTTTTATTTCTGATAGCTGATGCCCCACAAGGCTCAGTGTTAGGGCTTCTATTTTCCTGGTGTTTTATTAATGATTTGATCTTGACCCATATTGTAATGTGTGCTAATGATATTTTACTATAGCAATAACCCATGCCTGGGTGTGGGTAATGCGGGATTACCCACATGTTGGGGTGGTAGCCCTCGGGACGGGACCAAAAAGAGACAGCCGTGGGTAATCTACACCACACCAAAAGTTATATTGCTATACTCTATGATTACATTATTTAAATAAAAATAAACTTTTCTAATGGCATGGTATTAATCTTAATATCCTTTGCTGCCCTTCCTGCGCTGGCTGGCTATCCAGACCTGGGCGCATGTCTGCCTCGCACATCAGATGATACATCAAAGCTGTGGGAAAGCAATGGAAAGCAAGATCATAAGATTTGCTTTTTTTAATATGGCGAGAATGTTTTTAAAAATAAGCAACAGAGGCAAAATTGCTTATTTTAATGTCCGTTGCTATGTTATAAAGCTTCTGTATAGTTATACTGCTAACAAAAAAAACAAAAATCTTGCTTTCTCTCTCAACACATTTCTCCACTTCCTGCTGTTTATGTGTTTAATCTTTATAACATTTATTAAACTTGCATAAAATAAAATAAAAGGAATGGAGATTTGCTTATTATTTTATCTAAAACAATATTAAACATTTTTAATAGAGCTCAACGAAAAAAGAAAACAACAGGAGATGCATTTTAATTTTTTACACACTGTGTCGCTACCTTGTAATAGTAAGACACTTTAAAAAAACAGCAAAAATCTCCGTTGAAATAAGTATTGAGATCTCCGTAAACTCTTTAACCATTTTTTTTTAACATTAAAACCGAATTAATACTATAGAGAAAGTCGAAGGACGACTTATACTATTGGAAAAAGTCGTAATACTAGGACCTTTTTCATTCAATATGCGGCGTATTCCTCGTGCCGCTGTGTCAATAGGGCATGGAGAGTCAGGGTATATTTGAATTTTACTCTGAATTTGGTAAAACAGATACTACCTGCATTTAAAATTGCAAACTAACTTCTTCAAGCTCTGCTTATAGTTTGCTGCTAACAGATTACTAATCTGCCCCAAGAAATCCAATAAGCATCTAGTTTGTCACCCCTACTTCTGAAAGACAATAAAGATAACATCATCATTAATGTCACCGAACAGAAATACCTCAGTCTAATGCATGCTTTATTCCTAATGTTTATTATATATCCAGACAAAATCACTACTAAAGTTCTATCTCTACTAAAGATGATACAGCAGTTCGTATTTCCTCTCACCTTGTGCTGCCCATACAGGTATAGTGAAAATGTGCTTTGCTCCCAAGTTAGAAAAAGGACTGTCATGATTAATTCTACACTCTTCCAACAATACTCTGAAGGCGTCAGGAGGCTAAGAACAAAATATGTAGATTTGTTCTACTAGCAGACCCATGTATATATCACTATGGTTTGCTACAGGGCTTCAATTGGCTTCTCCTATCAAACAGGGCCACCATAGTTTTACATACACTACTATACAAAATATTAAGGTTGAGATATTGCATCCCCCCCAAAAGTAAAAAACTACTCATTAAGAACCAGTCCAGATGAAACCCTTACCCTATCTAGACCTTGCTTCAAAACAGCAATTGATGAAAAAGCCTTCTCCACGGTGAATCCAGCCATTTAGAACTACCTGTCAAATGAAGCTGAATCCAGCCATTTGGAATTAACTCCAAAATGAAGTTTAAAATAAGAAAATTCTGAAGACCTTTAAGGCTTCATTGAAAAAACACCTCCTCAAAGAAGCCACATGCACTTGCTTTCATGACAATGGCTAAGTGAACTGAACTATTCCATTTTATTCCATAATAGAACAGAAACTCTATTTTACTTTGGTGTCTTGGCTAATTGAATGTGTTCATGTCATTTTGAAAACTTTGTATAAATGTCTTTGTTAATTTCACTTTATATTGCTTGTCTGCATTTTGCAAATTAATTTTCTAAATCTTCACTTCCATGTATCTTCCTGTATATGATTTTCTCTTTGAGAGAAGGTGTTTACTGAAAAGAGTCAGTAGACCAGTGCACTTATCTAGTGAACAAAGAGTAATCAATAGATGAATGAATGAATGAGTGAATGAATGAATGAATGAATGGAAAACTAAATAAATAGGTGCTATCAAAAAATGAATCAAGTGTTGCTACTTCTTTACCAGATTCCTTTGCTAGTGATGCAGTGGTCTCCATTTTGAAGGGTCATCTAAAGCATTCACCCAAAGATATATATATATATATATATATATATATATATATATATATATATATATATATATATATATATATATATATATATATATATATATATATATATATATATACACTGTGTTTGTGTATGTATATGGGGACAACTTGGTATTTGTCTGTTTGGTTATCTTCTACTGAGACAGCATTTTTTCATTTCACCTACCTCCTCAGTCTTTCATTTTATTCAGATTTTTGCATTCAGGCCTAAACCTTACTTCCATTAAAGCCCCCTTGCCGAACAATGTTCATGTTGGTCAGAATGCTGTACCATTTTCATCCTTAAAGGTAAATAAAGTCTTTCTCAGAGACATTTTCCTCCTCTGACAATCTCACAAATACCCTGTTTCTCTGAAAAGTATGTATTTCTTTACAGAGAAGTTTACAGAACCTGTCACCAGCACTCCATTAAGACATCTTCTTCTACTTAGAGTAAACATTTGTCCATCCTGGAAGACTCTGATTTTAACTGTAGTCACAATGACAAAGATATTTTTTGAGTCACAATTAATATTGTTTAGACAATGTATATCAAAGTAAAGCTGCAAAGTTGTGTTGTCATTGAGCTGTACAACTGAAATTCAAACTAATTCCATATAACCCTTTTACTCTGTCATATTTTATGTTAATCTATTTCAACAAAACACATCCTGGGACACCATACATATAATACTATATGCCAAAATAATGCTGTAAATATACTGAGCTAATATCAACTGCATCTGTAACTGTCACTGTGCATAGGTTATGCAAAAATGATCTCTAGGTCATTCTACCTACCTGATGAATGAATAAACAAACAAATAAATAAATAAATAAATAAAATCTTTTATCTGTGAGGTGTTCTGGCTGCAGGAAGCATGCCATCCATTTCCTGGTAGGATTTCCATTTTTAATATATTTACTTTACTCTGAGTTGACACCATGGCTGGGTACAGGTAGCAGGGACAACAAGGACTGCAGTGTAATGTAGAAGCAGTAGATTGGGATTAATCTGATACATAGTACCATTATGATTTATTGAAGACATATCAGTTCACTACATTTTAATATTAACAACTGACATACTAATGACAGTGAGGAACTAAAACAGACTGGACAGTGGTAGAATTGCTGGCTTTGTACAGGAGGTCTTCCAGTTTATACTATTCCTTCCACACACTATATAGCAGGTTAGGGTCACGATGCCTTTAACCTTGGACTGGACAATATTGGTATTAGAGAATTTATGAAGGAATTAATAAATGATGCAGTTGTTTGAAGTATTTCCTTTGTTGTGACAGAAAAGCCCATACTGTCTAGTAGATGGGTCAGAGATGGAAGATTCGATGACTAGAAAGCCAGCATTAGGCAAGCAGGTAGAAGGACTTGATGTGTGCAATGCATCGTTGCCAACTGGTAGCATGACTGAGGCTGACACGACACTGATGTAGAGTCAGTTATGTCCTAGATTCACACTGCTCAGCTATCATGAAAAGGGTGTCAGCAGAATGCCTGTCTGATTAAAAAAATCTGGGGTTAGATTTTGTGGACAGATCTAGTGTCTCTGAAGTTATTGATGAAGAACTACTATTATGACTAATCCTTGAGGAATGTTGCTATAGGTAGTACTATGACAAAATCTTTTACTGTTCAGAACAATACAGCAATTGCTAGAAGAAAACCAATAAATTATGCTATGCTACTGCCATCTAAAGATACTTCGTGGTAAAATAGATCACAAACCATGAAGCCACAACTGCATAAAAAGGATCTCCCCCTAAAACCAAACATCTCACAGAGGTTTTCTCACTAATATTATATGTATGTTTGTATATATATGTAGATATATATATATATATATATAAAACCTCATTAATATTATATGTATGTTTGTATATATGTATATATATATATATATATATATATATATATATATATATATATATGTGTGTGTGTGTGTGTGTGTGTGTGTGTGTGTCTGTGATATGAGCATTTGCAATATCATCTTGCAATATAGCATCTGCTATACATTCCATCACATGAAGAAGTAGAAATATGAATGACATATTGAGACAACACTAAATATTTTCCAGAGCTCACAAAATTCATAGCATCATTTTAGGCAATTGCACAGCTGGAAGACACAAAATAGCAGTTAAACACAAGGAAGCATAAACATTATAAAACATATGCATCCTGTATTTTGGTACATATACAGCAGGTTATGCTTGTTTTAGCAGACATCCATATCAAGTAAAAGCAATGCACAAGAAATTTAATGTTATAATACCAAAACTCATATGCAAGATACATGGCATGGCATGACATAGTTTTTCTAAATAGAATAAGAGCTCACCCTTCATTTAAGAAAGGGTACTTGTGCTTTTTGATAAATTTATAATGTCTGTTTAGATAATTGTGGGCCACTGGATGGTCTTAAATGTTGCTGTACCAACAGATCTAGGGACCTAAACCTTGTCACCACAATAAACAGGACATGCTGGAGGGATAGATTCCTGTCCCAGAGACTTCCTATACTCTGGAACAAGCTACCCATCTATGTCAAGCAAAGTTTTTCATTAGCACTCTTCAAGAAAAATCTTAATGAGTGTATGGGAAATAGGAAATACACCCCGGGGATCACGTCCGTGTCTGCTGGACAGTTGCACAGGAAAATAACTTTCTTGGGTGGCGTAAGTTATGGAACCTTGCTGGCTAGGCTTACGTAGGCCCTTGGGCCAATTGCCTAGTACCTACCTATGAACCTATGAACCTATGTGTTATGGAAGTTCCTGACTATTTTCTTACTTCACAATGGGAGACAGTCTGCTGGTTATATGTGATTCTTTTGGAATGTATCTCTGGCTTTTCAGTGTTCTAGTAAGTAAACTGCTTAGCATTCGCTCAGGTTGAAACAGCTGCTGGTTGATATTACCTAAGCATTTTCTCTGTTTTAACTAACTAAAGCTGAATATGTGCCTTGAATACTTGAGATTTATTTTTACATAATAGGAATTTCAATGTGTTATTGAGTTGAGTTGAAGTTATTTTCAAATCTCAATTTGTTGTTTTCTCGTCCTTGATTCCTCTAACCTTATAGTCCCTCTTTTTACCTATTCTTTACTTTTCCTAATAGTAACAGTCCACATTTGTCTTCCAGTTGTAGCCTTTCTCCTCACCTTCATCTTCCTTTACCTTCCCCGTAACAACCACATTCGCCCTTTAGTTGTACAACCTTTGGCTCCTCAGGATTGCTGGTTAACCTCTGGAATTACTTCATTCTTTAATAAAGAGTTTCCCTGTCTTCTTTGACTCTTCGCACTTTACAGGAGTTATAGCTATCCGGATTCCCCTCCCTGATAGAAGAAGCTCCCAGATAAACAGCCTTCTCAGTAGCAAAAATAATACCTCAGACTGAAGATCATAATTCACATCTGGTGCACAACTATTTGCTTATCCATTAGCATAAACAAGCAAAGACATGTATCAACTGGGTCTTCCTAAAATTAATCACCAAGGAAAACAAACCCTTTCTTATTGCAGCATCATTTCTTCCTCCTCCATCATCTCTTTCTAAATGTAAATCCGTAATCTCTGACATGGCCTCAACTAGGAACTTCAGTAAGAAACAACTTCCTAGCCAAAGCAAACATCTGATTATCCTAGGGAATTTCAGTATTAACTTCTCAGATCCCGTCCCAAATGACATTAGTTCTAACCAAAAAGGACCATTTACTACTGATCACAGAACCCACTTGCCCAAATTTGCACACTAACAACTACTCAGTTCTTGACCCACTAATCACTAAAGAGCCATCAACTATCTTAGACATTCTGTTCTTCTCCATGCCTTCAGTGATCGCTCACTTGTCATCTTTCAGATCAGCAATCTATCTCTAAAATGTGCCTAAAAACTGATCTCCTTCAGACCCCAGCTGACAAGTTGAAAAAACTTCTGACTAGACTGAACATCTAAGACCCTAATATAGTATTTACAGCCCTAACCCAAATAGTCCTCCATTTCCAGGACACATTCTTCCCCCCAAAAATGTCTTTTTACACAAGAAGAAACCTTGTGGTTCATCAAAGAGCTTAAATCGCTCTTCAAGCCAATCAATGAAGGCTGGCTGTCATGGAAAACAATCCATCCTGTGCTACCTTTATGAAACTCTGTAACTTTGCTAAACAATCCAAACAGAGGCACAAAGCAAACCTTTTCAAAACTGAGCAACGTTCCCCTCATAAATAAACTGACACATTTCTGGCATAAGATCAGTCTACTAAATGGATTCAGTACTCTTAACAAATCTTCTCTAAACCTAATCCAGGCTAATTTTCAAGGGCTTTCTTGTTTTTTCATCTTTCCTCATTAAACCACAAGCAGTTAACAAGTTTGACCAAAATCAAGGGGGTTTTATGCACTCCAACTTCCTTTGGGGTTTAAGTTGGTTTCCTAATAAGCTACTCTGACATCTTTATCCTTAGCATTCATTAAATCAATCATATTTGGCATTATAAGCTCTATGTAATATTTGCCTTTGGTAGGCTATATGGGAATTAGCTATTCCATTATGGGGAAACCCATATTTAACCCAGGGGTCTATCCCACTGCTTTTCAAGTACTGGACCAATGCTGGTGTCTAATGGCTGCCTGATCTAACAACAAATGAAGGGAAATGCGCATTTATTAGCTTTGATGAGTTGCAAGATTCTTGAGGTTTACCCAAATACTCCTTTTGGCAATACCTGGAAATTCAATATACAATATCAAGGTTTCCTTCCAAAATTCATATCTCAAAGGTCTCCTTGTCTATGGCTGATGGTCTTCAAAGTACAAGACTTTACTTTTGCACAGTATCTAATATTAAGGCAGCTTTTTTCTGTTCCCTTCATTATCACACTTACAGGATAGAGTTACAGTTGTTGTCTTTTTCGTTTATGAAAATATCACTAAATAACCCCAAATCTTCTATCAACTCCATCTTTAGGCTATTACATAATCTTAGAAGGACTCCTTATATTTTTGAAAAGACAATACTCTTGATTTATGATGGGTATTAGGCTCCAGCAGGCAATATGAAAAAGAGATTGGCTTTAGATATCCAATATGCAGGTTGCAGGATCCATAACTTTTCAATTGAACATAAATTTGGGATTGTCCTCCTATCTCCAGATTACATCCTCCATCACTACCTGGATCTATCTTACTATGGGACTTGATATTCCATGTTCTAAGTCTATTATCTGGGCAGGAACACAGGAGCATCTAGTAAGAGCCTACACTGCCTCAGTTTGAAAGTGTCTTCTTTTGGTGCTGCCAACAGTGCAGCAGATGTGGATCATTCGTAGAGGATATATATTCAGTAGAAAAGTGGGCTGTAGGATAACCCTGCTTCAAGGTTCCATGGATCAGTATATAGTTATGGAAGAAGCTTGGTTGGTATTTGTGAAGGGACTAAAACTCCTTTCAGTTACTAGCTCACATGCATGAATCAGTTACAGCTTGTGCTGCTATCCCACTGCACAAGGATGGGCCATCCACAAACTCAGGAAACTACCGACCCATAAGCCTAACTAATAAAGGGTAGAAAACAGGGATGTCCTCTTTCCCCATTGTTATTTGCTGTAGTCATTGAACCACTAGCAAACAGTATATGAATGAACACAAATATTGAAGGAATTCCATTCGATAGTAGATTAGAAATGAAAATCCAGCTATTTGCAGACAACATTTTACTAACTTTAAAGGATAGTAATAACACTTTAAAGGCCTAAATAAATTCAGGTCTTAAATTTAATGAGTATAAAACAAATATATTACTCAGAAATACTGACAAGATTTAGCTAAGGAGCACCATAAATATATTCCCATTGAAAATGCAATCAAATACCTAGGAATTATAATAACAAATAAATTAGATACAGTAATTGAATTGAACTATAAAGAGATCTTAAACAATATTACAAACCTTATACAAAAATGGAATACATTGTCTTTTTAATGGAGGATAGACTCTATATAATTAAAATGATTATATTCCATAAGACCCTATATTTTATACAAGCATGTTCTCTGCCACCTTCTAAATCATATCTAAAACAATTTAATAATCTAATCATTAAGTTTGTATGGCATCTTAATAAGCCTAGGATAGCTATGAAATATCACTGAGATGAATGGGATAAGGGTAGAATAGGTCTGCTAGATGTAGAAGTTTATTCACTGTCAGCTGTCATAAAACTATATCATTGTGGCTGAAGGTTATACTTCCAAATGGAAACAGATACATGATAAAATATGGCTAAAATTGGCCTTTGTACCATCAAACAGACACACTAATCTGGTATCTAATTTTTTTTTTGGTTATTTAAGGAATACATGACAGTGAATAAACGTAAACATATAAACTCTAAATTTATTATTTATACATTAAAAACATATAAAACATTTAGAAATAATAATCCTAAAATAAAAGCTTGGTTGTTCTTGTTCTATCCGATTGCATATACTGAATGTAACACTATAACCTTTGAAATGCAAGCAGTCAAAACTCTTGAAAATAAAGGATTGCTATACTGGTACCAACTGGTGGACTCCAGGAAAGTACTGACAATATATCAAGTTAAAAGGAAATTTAATATGGATAGCAGTTTATGGTTACTGATACAGTACTAAAGACAGTTTATACTGAACAAACAAGAGATGATGCAACTAACAACTAGATAGGAACTATCTAAATTCAAAGAACACTTAATATTAACAATAACTCAACCTATTACTGGAAAGGTATATCTAATATCTACCTATAAAATAAACAAAAAATAAACATTTATAATAAAGAAAACATATGGGATTTCTATAGAATTAATGGTCAATTACCAAATGACAGAGACAAAAAATGTATTCTTCTCTCCATTAATCAGACATCTCTCTCACTACACTGGAAACTTTTTACATGGCAGTTTATGCTTAGATCCTACTTAACACCACACAAAATGGAGCTAATGTTTAAAAACAGAATCGGCTGTTGGAGATGTAAATTAAAAATAAAAGCAGACTGGCAGCATATGTTCTATAAATGATGTTCTATAAATGCCAATTGCTTAAACCACAGTGGGACAAAATTAATTATTTTTTGCAAGCAGTATTCAATGACACATTTCAGTTATCTAAATCTTTGATTCTATTTAATGGCCCTGTACCTGACTGTGTTCCAAGAACAAAATATACAATTTTATGGACTCTCCTAGCCATCACAAAAAAGAACATAAGAATGAATTGGAAGTCTGAGTTATCTCCTACTTTCAAACAATTCAAGAATATTATATTAACAGTATCACAGTTGGAAAAGAACACCATCAAAGGAAAAACTGAAAGAGCTAAATCATTATATATTGCATGGAAAAAAGTAACTGAAATATTTGAGAGTAATGACTGCAGCAAACTTTGATTTGAAAGTTAACATATATAGATAAAGAATCATATGTTAACTATAGACACCCTTGTAAATAATTTGCTTTTTTTATTATTCATGTTAGATAGTTTTACTTGTTATTTATCTGTTTAAATAATACGTACATATTTCAGTATCATAAAACTTGTATATATGTTTCTTTTCATTTAAATGGCTCCCAGTGAAGCACAGAGTATACCTACTACTAGGCTTTCTCATCTTCAGACTTCATCCTAACTCATTCCCACCACAAGCTGTCAAACTTTATACCAAACATATACCCGACCACCTTAAACACTTCTTCCAAACAACCCCCCCCTCCAACTTCCACAAATCAGACTACACAGCACCAACTCTTTCTCCATCCATCATCCTAAAATATGGGAATCCCTCCCCACACGCCACACTACAATCCCTTCTCCACCTTTAGAGAGAACTTAAATTCTCCATGCCAAATCAATCTGTATTTACCACACAGCAGGTCACATCACAGCAGGGCCTCTTAAAGTATGTCCTTACTCACGCTGTCTGTTAACTACTAACTACTTTTAATTCTATGTACACCTCTGTTAAACATGCACATACATATATATACACACACAGAAACACACACACACATGTTCGCATGTGCATGCGTGTGCACACATACACAGACACACAAACTAATGAGGACACAGTATATTCATCATAGCTGAAAATTTAACATGAGTCCTTAGGAGTGAAGAACTGTGACTGATTCAAAGGGCCACCTTAATATGAACTGTCATGCGTCCATTTTATGTTCCTGCACTTGGAATGTTTTGGAATGATAAACTAATGGATAAATTATCCTTTACTGTTTTTCTATTAAAAACTTACTGACAATGCATTATTTTACTTGACTTAGTACTGTATATATGTTACAAGAAGTATGGTTAGTGTTTTAAGTATTTTATAGACATTTAGAATTACTGCTTCTCTGAATATGCTACACCAAAAGCCATTGATTTTTAATGATGTGTACCTTGTAACATTTTGCTAATCTTGCCCTAACAAGCTCGTAACACACATGTTGCATGTTGTTGCATAATGTAACTTTTCTGTTTTTTTTCTGGGGGTCTTATTTTACATTAGAGAAGTAGGAAGGGTCACCATATTGCCCATATGAAATAAATACAGTAAAAAATTTGCGGAGCAAATTCAGGTATTTATAATGCAAGCAAATACTATTATGCAAGTTATGTCATTTTAGCAGGGAAAATCCACAGAATTGTTACACTGGCAGTGGGGGGTGGTGAAGGTGTTTCAACAACCAAGTTCACAAAATATAAAATTTGCAAATCACTTTGCTTAGTGAAGATTCTTATTACTACATTGAGTTCATGAACATTAAACCCATTAACAATGAAAAAAGATTATGTAAATATAGTAGTGATATTGACTTTTACAAACAGCAGGAGCCAAGTACTTTTTTTCGTCACATTATGTAGCTTTACCTCCGCTCCCTTACTTATTTAAGTTCACAGATGCACAAATACAGGGGAAAGGCAAACAGACAGTAAGGGGTAATCCAACTGTGCAACCTGTTTACAACATTTACTACTACCAACAACATAGTCAAACTGCATCTGCAGTTCAAGCCAGTCATCATACTTGCATGAATTAATACCATTTATTTATTTATTTCCAGTTTGATGACCGGGGAGGTCCACTGGGCTCAGGGATCCCATTTTCAGTGGAGGCCCGGGGAGAAAAGCTCCACATTGCATAGTTTAGATACAGATACAATATTAGTAAAGAAGAACAATTTACAATTACATTTCATGTTCGAGCGCAGGTGTAATTTCTTAGGTACAAGGTACCTTTAGATACAGATACAATATTAGTAAAGAACAATTTGCAATTACATTTCATGTTAGAGAGCAGGTGTAATTTCTTAGGTACATGGTAAAAATTAGATATTTACAATATTACAATTATGTTTGGTTAGCTAGTAATCATAGCTAGTGAAGCTAGTAATCATAGCTAGTGAGGGGTTTAGAGGTGAAGAGGAATTATAGGACTAGGTGGGGAGAATGCAGTTGCATTTCCTGTTAGAGGAAAGGTAGGAATGTAGCTGAGATTTAAAGTTTTCAAAGTTTGCACAAGTCCTTAGAGAGGAAGGAAAAGAATTCCATTCTTTTTGCTAAGGAAAAGGATAGCAGGAGTTGACCAGCAGGGCGATTGGGTTTTCGGACAAAGATTAGGTTTTGGTGAATAGATCTGAGAGTTCTCTGAGGGGTATAGAGTAGAAGGATGTTGGATAGTGCAAGGCACTTAAAGGGTTGAAACATTTGTTTCTAGGCTGTGGTAATCTGAAGATAGTCTAGGTGGTTGGAGAGTTAAAGCCAGTGTAACAAATTAAGGACAATACAGTGATTTGGCTTTGGTAGCAAATTTTGAAATCTTATTATAACAGACTTCCAATTTTGAGTTGAACGTGGCAGATAAGTTTGTTAATAGAGGAGCGCCATGCATTAGTGAGGGAAGTAGATAGGTAGTGGCAAGAGTTTGTCTGGTGGAAGGAGAGAGAAAGTGGATGTTCCTGTATAGCATACCTAGTTTTATATGGGTTTTCTTAATGTTTTGCTGGATGTGAGTGTCGAATTTTATGTGTTCATCAATAGTGACCCTAAGTAGTTTGGCAAAAGGAACAACCTGTATAGTGGAGTTGTTTTGGCTAATGATTTGGGATGAGTTTTTATCAAGAGGGGAAGCTTTTGAGGGAGAGAATAATAGTATTTTGGATTTATTGGCATTTAGTGAGAGGTGGTTCTGAAGCATTCAATTTTCAGTGGTAGAGAAAGCAGCTTGGGTCAGTGTTTGAAGATCTGGGAGGTTGGTGGCGCTGCAGACTAATGTGGAATCATCTGCGTATTGTACAATTTTGGTTTTGGGTATGGCTTTTTGGAAATCATTAATAAAGATGTTAAACAGGATTGGACCAAGTATGGATCCCTGGGGAACCCCCGTGGGGGTAAGAAGGAAGGTTGAGGTACCTGTCCCCTATTTTACAGCTTGAGATCTATTGGAGATGTAGCTAGAGAACCAGGATAAGGTATTCTGGGAGAGATTAAGGTTGGAGAGATGGTTTAAGAGATGGGTGTGGGAGATGGTATTGAATGTCTTGGATAGATCTAGAAGAACAGTAGAAACAATTTTCCCAGAGTCCCGGGCAAGATTTACTGTATCTAAAAAGGAGAGAAGTGCAGTGGTTGTACTACGGCTTGGACGGAAGCCGTGTTGGGTTGTTGTGATTAGTTGGTTATTGGCTAAGAATGGCATCAGCTGAATGCGGAGGCATTTTTCTAGTAGTTTGGAAATTGGGGATTGGATTGCTATGGGGTGGAAGTTGGAGATGTTATTGTTTTTGCCTCCTTTATGGAGAGGTAGAATGAAGGCAGTGCACCATAGTTTGGGAACATAAGATTCTAGCATGGATCTATCGATCAGGATGCTAACGGGAAGAGCGATACCATCTGCGGCTATCTTTAGGAAGGATTGTGGGATATTGTCAGGGGCACTGGATTATATAGGAGGTTGAGATGGGTTTAAGCTCGAATACAGGAGGAGGATTGGGGGCAGAGAGTACTGTAGGTGGTGGTGAAGAAAGGGTAGACTGAGGGGAAGGGTTATTGTTAGGGAAGGTTTTGGTCAGTTCTGCTATGGAGTTGGTGAAGGAGTTGAATAGAGAGGCTATTTCAGGGTCCGATTTGTTGGTCTCAGGGCAAGGGCTGCTTTTGGTACCTGGGTTGAGAAGAGAATTAATGGAATTCCAGAACTGTTTTGGGCTTTTTGAGTGGTTAGATTGGAGTTTAATATAGTAGGACTTTTTGTCTCTGATGATTTGTTTTTTAGCAAGGTTGCAGAGTTTTTATATTTAAGAAAAGTTTCAGGCTGCTGGTTTTGATGGTATGTTTTCCAGGATTTGTCTCTTTGTAGCATAAGTTTTTTGGTATCGTTAGTTAGCCAAGGGGCAGATTTGTTTTTTTCCTCTTTTTGTTCTTGGTGGAGCTAGGGAGTTGAGGATGTTTAAGAAGGAGGAGTTGAAAAATTCTTCGGCATTATCTAGTGAAAGAGTTTTTGGGGGGTTCCAATTTGTTTGTTTCAGGTTGTTAGAGAAGGTATTTGGGTCTAAGTTTGTGAGGTTACGTGTGTGGATGATTTGGTGTAGGTGAGAATAGGAGTGGGTAGCTCGGTAGATAAAAGCAGCAAGTGGTCTCCTATAGGTTCCGGTGTGATGCCAGAGTTTAAGATTTTATTGGGATGGGAATGCTAGGATCCAGTCTAGTGTGATACCTGAGGGTTTTGTTTTACTGGACCTGGTAATAGAGTTAGTAAATTGTGTATAGTTACATATATTGATGGATATGGTGGAATTATAGTTATTGGCTTTATTCCAATCGATGTTGACATCTCCAAGTATATAGGTCTCTTGCTTAAAATTGGTTGGGGTCCAGAGAAGAATGTCCTCCAGACTAGTGATGTTGTTGCCAGGGGGGATATAGAGGGCAATGATACAAATGCTTTTGTGATTATTTACTTTTAACAGGCCTATTACTAGTTCTGCATTATTGAATGGGGAGATAGGACTGGGGTATGGAGTGATGGATAGTAGGTTAGAGTAGATTAAGGCTACCCCACCACCTTTTCTGTTTGGGTGGTCATGTTTGATGGATTGGAATCCAGGAGGGAGGATTTCAGAGGCTCGAATATGAGGTTTTTGCCAGGTTTCTGAAATGGCTACAATGTTGGGTCAGTTGTAGTCTAATCAGGCATGGAATTGGTTACTTTATTTCTTAAAATTTGGGCATTGATAGGTTCATAGGTTCATAGGTAGGTACTAGGCTATCTGCTCGAAGGCATTTATAAACCTAGCCAGAATGTATTGGCTTTCGCCACCCCCTTAGATTAGTTCCCAGTGCCTCTGTCAAGCAGAGCCACTAAAGTGATCCCGGGGTAAACTTTCTGTTTCCCTTACACTTGTCAAGATTTCTCTTGAAAAGTGTTAGCGAGGAGCTCTGCCTAATGTAGATTGAAACCTTGGTCCAAAGCATGGGAAGTCTCTGGGACAGGAATCTATCCCTCCAGCACATCCTATTTATTGTTGTGGTGAGGCTTAGATCCCTAGAGCATGTGGCTTGAGGGGATAAGGTTTTCTTTAGATGGAGCATGTCCATCAATTCTGGGTTGGACATGGCCTTGTATGTCAGGCAGATATCACCTCTGAGTAGGCGGTATTGGAGTTTTTTCAGTCAAGCTGCATAGGGCATCTGTTTGAGGCCAGTGATCCTCTTGATGAGATACTTCTGTGGTCTTTCCAGCTGTTGCAGGTGTCTTGTAAGGTACATCCCAAATGGGGCATTGTACTCTATGATGGGTCTGATGAGTGATGAGTAAAGGGGCACAATGACTTCTTTTGATCTGGATGCAAACCCTTTTGTGATTAGGTGGGCCACATAGAAGGATTTTCTAACCACTTTGACAATGTGTTTATCAAAGGAGAGATTACTATCTACTTGGGTCCCCAGATCCCTTATTATGTTTTCCGTATTTAGGGGACTACCACCTATGTGGTAGTTTGGTGGTACTTTGTTTTTTCCAAAGGGGATGACTATGCACTTTTTGGCATTTAGCTTGAGGCCATGATTTTGACACCAGGTATCCGTCTCTGTGAGACCCTTTTTGAGGATGTCTGTGTCAGCCGGAGAGTCAATTATAAACCCTAGTTTGCAGTCATCTGCGAACATGGTCAGCCATAATCCCCCTGTGCTTGCCTGTACCTCTGAGAAGTATATGCCGTAAAGGAGGGGTCCTAGGACTGAACCCTGGGGAATGCCACTTGTAACCGGTTTAGAGTCAGACCTAGCTCTTGCAACTCTCACCATGTGGGTTCTGTCCATGAGCCAGTTGGCAACCCATCTTGTGACATTTATGTTCAGGCTGGTGAACTTGTCTATAATACCAGAATGGGGAATGGTGTTGAAGGCCTTTGCGAGGTCTAGATAGGCTGTGTGTACCACCTTTCTCTAGTCTATACCCTTGGTAACTGTCTCAAAGAAGTCCACCAGGTTTAGGAGGCATGATCAGCCCTTAACAAAGCCGAACTGGGTAGGGTCCAGTGTTTGGAGGTTTCCAATGTCTCTGTTAATGAGTTCCATAATGATGCACTCCATAGCCTTGCAGACCAAGCTAGTCAGGCTTATAGGGTGATAGTTTCCGAGTTCTGTTGTGGCTCCACCTTTGTGGAGTGGAATAACCATTGCTGTGCATCACTCTATGGGTACGTAGCCTGTGGAGAGGCTGAGTTTGAACAGTGTGTTTAGGTCAGGTGTTAGTTCATCTTTGAGCTCATGTAGGACGCAGTCTGGGACATCGTCCGGCCCCATTGATGCTGTGTTTTTGGCTTTGGAGAGGGCTGTTTTAACCTGAGTGTATGTGATTTCAGAGGCTCTACATTTTTCTGGTATGGTTATGGGCCCTTTTGGGGTTGAGAGGTGGTTGAAGTTTGCACTGAACCTGTCTGCCAGGATGTTGGTGATATTGGCCGGTTCAGTGTATTTTGTGCCATTCTGCACTAACTCCGAGCATATCTGAGCATTGCCAGTTAGATTCTTCACATAGCTAAAGAATGCCTTGTGGTTATCTTTGGAGTCCTTGGCAATTTTTCTTTCGAAGCTCACCTTGGATGATTTTATGAGGGATCGTAGTTTCTTGCTGATACTGATCAGGGATGTCTTCCCTTCTTGGGATTTTACTCTTTTCTGTACTAGTTTCCTCCTTCTATTGTATAGCTTGTTTATGGCAGGGGTTCACCAGACTGGTTTCCTTTTCTTGGAGGAGTGAGTCTTGGTTTTGCTTGGGATAGCACAATCCATGCATTTTTGTAGGTGCCCGTAGAATGCATTAGTAAAGGATTTTGCAGCTTGGACAGCGTTATCCTTTAGCATGAGGGCTTTGAAACTTTCCATCTCAGTCTTAAGTAATATGAAGTTTGCTTTTGAAATGTTTTTCACTATGGTTTCTTTGTCCAGGGGTGGGGATGAAATGTGGATAGCCAACTGATTTGTTTATGGTCAGATCTAACCAGCAAAGAGTTGACATCCAGTGTGGAACACCGGTCACCCATGTTGGTGATGACCAGGTCCAATATGTTATCACCTCTAGAGGGAGTGTTGACCAGTTGATCCAGGGCGTTTGAGTTTATAAATTCTATGAAATGTTGGGCAAGGGAGTTATTACTTGAGTAGTTCTTCCAGTTAATGTTTGGGTAATTGAAATCACCCAATATTAGGGTGTTTGGTAGGACCTTTATGTTTCCCAGTGTTTCCAGAAACATGGAATTTGGGTCCTGGAACATGGTGGGTGATCTGTAGCAAGCTACAATTTGAATTGCAGTTTACCCTGTTGTTAGTTGCACGTGGATGATCTCTGATGCATCATGCTGTGCCACTAACCTGGAGGTGTGGGTATCCTTGATGAGTATGGATAAGCCCCCGCCTTTTGTATTTCAGTCCGGGTTCTGTGGCCAAAATGTATGGTATGAGTTGTAGCTTGGTAGTGCTGGAGTGCTCTCTGGAGCCTTAAACCAGGTTTCTGTTACTGCACATATATCAATTTTCTCCATACTGAGGAGTGCCTCGAGTGCGTGCTTTCTGAGGTTTACACTTCTGGCACTGAGTAGCATTACCCTCATTTTTTTGTTACATGTGCTGTTTACAGCAGTGGGTTTGTCTTTTGAGCCTTGCCTAAAAAGGCACTATGGGGGTGGCAAGAGCCTTGGCCAGTGTTCAAAAGCCTAAGGGTGACAGGTGCAAGCCATCTCTAGTGAAGCAGCGTGGCTTGTCGAGCATGTCATCCCAGGTGGACAGACACTGGATCCCTTTGAATGACACTAAAAACTTAGCCAATTGCTGAAGAATTGGTGAAGAATTTGAGGTATTTATGGTTAGCTTTATTTCTTGAGGTGGGGAGATTAGCAGTACAGGTAGTGTTTGGTCCATGATTTGGATGTATGTCTCCAGCTAAGCAGAGGTAGTTGAGGAAGGGTAGTAGTATTTTTGATTTGGTGTTTAATAGTTGTAGGAAGCAAGGTATTCATTTAAGTTAGTTGAGAGTAGAGAGAATATCAGATTGTAGCTGCATTGCAAACTAATAAAAATACATATGCAGTTCCCTATAGCTCTTATAATGCATTCTTAATAACTCCATCAGTAACAACAAAGAAAAATCCTTCACTCATACAACTGAAAATAGCAGCCAACCCAATGCACTTCATAGGTACCAGAACTTTACATAGTGACCCATATTCTAATGACAGAGCTTGCACTGACTGGCTCTCCTTATATTCAACTGTTTCAAAGACATGTATCTGATATTTAAACAAGACCTATACCCCATGGTTGTTCTGCTCACATCAGTTTAGTCTATGATGATGTGACATGCTACATATCAGTGTGATCTTTCCACCATACACCATTAATTTGATTGTATCATTTTGCAATTTGCATAATCATTACACAGAATTTGATCATCCACTTTAGTAGATAACTAGTTAGGCTTTTTTTTTTTTTTTTGTCCTGATCGTTGACTTTCAGTGCTGAATTTCCTTTTAGATGCTAATCATTCTTTCCAGTGCTTCTCTTACGAAATCCATACAAGATATTTAGAATGTTGAATTCATGAGCTCATTGTGAATTTAAATTCACCCATCCTCAATATTAAAGTTTTATTACTACAAAGTTTACATCTGGTCCAAGCTTCTAAAAGTTGCTACTAAGTTTAAACAGTTTCTGTGTTTAAACAATTGTAACTTCTCAGGACCATGCTGAAGGAAGTGATTTAGCATGCACAGTTCTCACTACTAGCTTTTACTTGTCCCTCTCTATCACTCTTTCACTGTTGTGTACAGAGAACCGCAAGTGCTAGCACTAAACAGTTGCTCTTGCAGTGAACTAAATTTTGAACAGCAGTCATTGGATGGTGATATTTTCAATGAACTGAAATGCAAATAGTGTGACTCAGTTTGTACTAGTCAACAGTGAACATAATGAAAAGTAATAGTGAACGCAATGAAAAGTGATAGTAAACAGTGCCTCTTTTGGTACACTGATACTGAATCTAGAAGCACACTCAATTACCAGTGTGCTTCTGTTTTGTTTTTCCCACTAGGCAGTCACTACCATTAACAATAACCAGGTTCTGCTCTGTAATTACCAATTATGTCAGTACAGTAGTCAGTTTACCAAGTCATTGTAGACTCTGTGTTGGGACCACTTCCTTTTTTCTCTCTTTTTCTTGGATATCAGAACTTTCCCCAATGCCCATTTCAGCAAATTTGCTGGTGACTACTAACACGGGGCTATTGTCCTTAACCTTAATGATGTCACCTTCTTTCAAATGGCACTTAACTTTATGCACGAATGATGCAGAAGAAATGACTTTGTTCTCCATGTCAGAAAAATGCTACATTCTGGTATTTGTTATCCCACACCTGCAAACTTTATATAATGTTGATAGGCAACAACTGAAAGCTGACAAACAAAAAAGGCCTTACAGTCCCTGTAGATGATGATCTTTCTTGATACTGATATAGTCACTGTAATCTGCAAAGTATAGGGAGTTCCACGTTGATCCTCAGTGGGCTGAGAACAATGTTAGTGAGTTGATTTCAGGACTGAGAGCAGCATTCTGTACGTGGTGTTATAATAGCTATTTACATGCATCAAGTAGAGATATGGAAGGTGCAACAATTCCTCACAAAACGAATCAAAGGGCTTCAGGACTTGTCTTAAATCCAAAGACTAAAGCATCTTTCTCTCTACTCTATCTTATCAGTTTCTTAGAAGAAACTGACATGTTGAGCATTAAATATTCCTTACTGTTTAAAACCATTTGCTTAAAATAACCCATTGATGTCCTGTTTACAAGATGATATGAGACCTAAATAAAAAATTGTACCCACCATGCCATGAAATGTGACAAATTCTTATCTCAAAGACTCACATCACTCTGGACTAAACTCCTTTTCTCAATAGACTGCTACTTGTAAAACATGGTCAGATTCTGTCAGACTCCATTTGCCTACTGAGTGATTTTCAGCAAATTACTTCATCAGACAGTGATTTTGGATTACCCATACACACACACACACACACACACACACACACACACACACACACACACACACACACACACACACACACACACACACACACACACACAATGGAGCACTTGTGTGCAGAGGGATTATCCAGATAAAAATAAATAAAATACCAGTTAAACTTGGACCATTGATTACAAGCATGACCTGGATGAGTGCACAGGCACTAGTAAATTCCAAAATGGGATCAGGGTAATCACAATGATGCCCTTCTATGACTATATGAGCCTATGAACCCCAGAATAGTTGCACTGTACTCAGTGATTACTGCAGTCTACAGGATTACATAGGCTACATTATTTCACTTTATAAACTCACACAGTCTTACTAGGCAGTTGTCCCAGAATATAATTCTTTGCCTAGCCATTACAAATTTAAATACTTGCTTCCCTTTCCATGAGGGTTTGTTTGACCACATCTGAGGTGTATTTGTGGTTGCCCATTCATCTGTTTAGGTTGCATTTGAAGCAGGATAGGAAGATAGTTTGTCTGATATGGAGGGTAAGTCTTATTCCAGTGGGGAGGAATTTTATTAAGAGCAATAGATCTCCCACCAACAGGCTCTGTTGATGTTATAATGGAGGTTTAGGTGTCTTGTATGGTTGCTCATGATGTTACAGGTTTTGAAAAGCAAGTAGTAAATTGCTAAGTATGGGAGATTGTGAAGCCTAGTAGTCTGGACATCGGTCAACCAGTAAGAATCTGTACACAATGGAAAAGACAGAGCTTTAAGGTACTCTGCATGGGTTGTGGAACTCAGGCTATTGAGTTTCTTAATGAAGAAATGTGGTCTTTCAAACTGGGTCATGTGTTTAAACATATGTCTAAATGGGTACATGCCAAAGAAGCGTTACCTTCTACTGTGGGTATAAAAAGAAGAAGTAGAGGGGTATGATAACATCTTTGGGTAAGACAATGCCCTTGGAAATCAGCTGGGTAACTAGAAGGATTCTGTAACAACCATGGATACCTGGTGGATAAAGATAAGTTCTTTGTCTACTAATGTGCTAGCATCTTTGTTTATGAGGTCTGTAGTGATGGCCTATAATGATTGATTCCTTTACTTTATAGGTAAGGCTGGTATGAATCTAATGTTTCCAAATCAACTGTCTATGCCTACCTTTTTGAGGTGGACAACCAGAGTTGCTCTCCACATATCCATACCTCTGTCATGAAATGTGATGATAAGCTGAACAAATCTGGGAGTAGATCAGTAAGACACTGTTTCATACTGAAAAGTAAGTACCCCCGATACACTGTCAGGCTCCCACAAAGCTAGTGTTGTTCTCCTCTGAGAGTGCATTTAATATTTGTTCAGAGGTGCTTTTTTGGGGGCTGAAGGGTACAGACATAATATCCTTAGAAGGCTAAGGGTTGAGAGAGAAGTTTAAACTAAATTTATCTCCCCATATGTTGGCTATGTCTGCAGGAGCTTAGTGGATGGTATTGGTGTGTATCAACTTGGAGCAATATCGGACATTGTTCCTGAGGTTTATGACACAGTTCAAAAAGGGCATAAGATTACCCATAATAGTGGTGGCTATTTTTCAGTTCATGCTTAACCTTAGCATTTTTAATTATGTTTCTAAGTCCTTTCTTAATGTACTGAGTTGTATTTTTGTATGTGGGTTTTCAGATTGTTTTTAAGGGTGAGTGTTTTTGTTTGTTATAAAGTTTACTGATGCCTTGTCCACAATAGCAGCTTATTTTTGAAACTGGCACTGTTTAGATCAGGACTGTTGTCTTGATGCAGGCATTCAGTTGAGAACAGAAACTCTTAGTAAATGCAGCTGTATTGACTACAAATCCCCAAGGGATGGGGACTCTTGAACTGCATCAGGTTGTCATCTAATTGTATTAAGTTCAGCTTAGAGGAGTCTGTGAAGATTGTTCAGTCTGTATTGATTTTGTGATGGTTTCTGGAGATAAAGACTACTGAGTGGTGTTCATATCTTACCAAATATTATGTATTTATTGGCTTAGTGCATAATGGAGCATGTTCATGATGACTGGATCTAGAAATATTTGAACATATTTGAATGGGGCAGTGCATGCTTTGGTCTAGTGAGTTTGCACTGGTGAAATCTATGAAGTATTGTGCATATGTGTTTGTAGTCATGTGGAATTTTCAGCTAATAGATAATCAAAATCCACAAGAACAGTATTGTTTTGTTTAGCAGAGATGGACTCAAGCTTGTTTTGACTTGTTTTAGGTTGTGGGTACCATGCAAAACATTCTGTAGTTGGATAGGATATGAAGATTTCATTGATGGTTATTGGGATGTAGAGGACTTCAAGATCATTTTCTTGCCCAGTAAGTCCAGAGGTGAAGGATTTGCAGAGGAATTTGGAAACACAATTAGCAGTAACAGAGATTCCCTCAATAGAGGGTCTGAATGGGTGGTAGGCATTGAAACCAGTTACAGAAAGGGAGTTGTCACTACATTGGAACCAGGTTTCAGATACATATAGATGTCAATATTTCCACAAGTCCGGAGATGGTCTAGGAAGGGCAATTCCATATTAATGTTGATGTCACTAAGCAATACTAATTTTATAATATTCTGATCAGGTTTTGTCAGTATGGTAAATGGATTAGACAGGCATTGTCTTAAAAAGGCACTATTAGTATAGAGAAAATCTTGGATACTATATGAAAGACTTGATGAAAGAAGTGAAGGCCATCTCTGGAAAAGCACTTATAAATGCCAACTATCTCCAAACAGATAGACACCCACTGAACCATCTTGAAATGATCCCAATGACTAAGCCAATTGTTGAAGTCAATTATTATTTGCATATATTGTGGCATTTCTCAGTGGAGGTAGGATGCTGTTCAAGACGAGCTTCGTACCAGCCTCCGGTGCACATACCCAGACAGATTTACCAAGTCTCACTTCATATAATCCAAAGATGTGGATCTAAGGTCATTCACATACACCTGAACAATGACCATGTCATTTTTCTACTTCGGGTAAAGGGACTTGAGTCCCCTAGCACCTGGTTTTATTCTGGTACCTGAAGGGCATCTTATTGTTGCACCTTCCTTGCTCACCCTGAGGAGTGCCATGTTTATGTGTCAGATTACTAGACAAATAAGTCACATTCACATGCTGCGTCTGTAAACAGTAAGGTAGCAACTAGATAGCATGCATTTGTCAGGTACCTGTATGTTTTCTATGGACCTTAAAATGATGGAGCTTTTTGCTTCAGAGTTCCTATGAACTATAAAGTCATGTTTGCATGAGTCTTGCCTCAGTATCTCATAACTCTCACTAACTTGGCAACCAAACCATTGAATACAGAAGCTGTTTGATGAATCCTGTTCCATCCAGGGCTAGATAAGTACTTTGCCATCCTAAATCACACTCTATTTGAATTATTACAAGTGCTGCTGGGTTTACAATCAAAATGTCAATCGCCCATCGGCGACAACACTAACACGAACTCCAAACAGCAATGGTTGAAAATGTCAAACCTGTTTTCTGAACCACAAAATCTTGTCGCCTTTTTCACCCATGTTAGCACTTGTCTGTAGGTGTGGAGTGGTTGGAAATGTCGACTTTTGGTGTTTTGCGACAATCTGAGAAATCGGCACTATGGATTTCATGTAAAGGAGTTGACGAAATGTGCATTCACTGATGGGTGATCAGCATTTTGATAGTAAACCATGCTGCTGATACATTTGTGTTTTTTGTTGCTGAATTTTTGCACTTTTCAAGTCAATTTGAAGTTACTGCTTTTAAAACTGCATTTGATTATTTGCTGAATCCAGTTGCTTTCTAAATTGAATATAAACTCCCTGTAGCTAAACTACACTTTATATTGTGTTTTAAATGTGCTGCTTTAATATCTGTGTAATATTTGCTGTTTCTTGCTCTCTGTTCAAATTACTGTGCCTTGGATCATCTCCATGGATTTTTATTGTGAATCTTTTGCATATCTGCCTTGGTTTTCTACTTTAAGTTGATTTTGTTCAGCACTTTGGGTGCGGTGATGGTGCTGCGGTAGCATTGTCACCTCACAGTTAGATGTTTCCCATTTGATTCTCAGTTAGAGCGTCTTCTGTGTGGCAACATGCATGAATGGGCGTTCCTTCGTTGAAGGTTGTGCGTTAGGCCTGGCAAGCCAGCACGTAAAACTCTACTGCCAATCATTAGCGGACCGGAGTTCCGCTGTGGCGATCCCTAACCGGGAAAAGCCGAAAGACACATACATACTTTGGGTGGTCCCAAACAGTGTTTTTACATTAAGAAGCCTTTGGCGAGCTCCCTTGTGGCAGTAATGAGTAGCCAGGTCCCTTCTGAGCTGAGAATCACTGTGTAAGATCTCAAGTTGTGTTTCCTATTGGCCAGAAGGTACCTTGCTTGCTTTTTGATTTTCACTGCCTCTATAAAGTTGTCATTTTTGTGCAAGAGCAGCTTAACAGTGCTTGTATAGATGCAGATACATTACATTGACATTTTTGCATGTAAAAGTACCCTTGAAACTTCTGCAGTATTCAGTTGTGCATAGGGCAAATAGTTTGAGCAGTGACAAGCACTGCGCCCTGAGTTGTTTTTCAGACAGTCTTGACTTGATTTCATACTCTCACAGTAAAGTTCTAATCCAAGGATCTCAAACTCAGGGCCCTCAGGCCTCAAGCAATCCTCAAACCATCATAAGTATAGGTGATAGAAGCTACTGCAGTACATTCCTAGCTGCACTGGCTCCCCATCTTTTTATTTTGGGGAGGGAGGCTCTCATCACTGTTCTAGTCCTCATAAAGTCTTTGTAGTCTTTTGAGTTTGAGAACCCTATAAAAATCTAATCAATAAAAAAGGGCCAGAAACCATGGATATGAAATTTCCCACCATCCCCATTGCCAACTATGTGGATATAGGCATCTTATTTTGATGTAAAAATTTCCTCACATTTGCAGACAAACTACTTAATGCTCAAACAAACTGATAAAGTACATGAGGAATGAGTTTACACAATGTCACTGGATGCATATAAGCACTCCTTTTTATGCCATTCAGGTTGTCAGTAGTGCACACACTGCACCCATCATGCACAGCAAGAGGCATATAGCTCCACATTTGTTGAGGCTGTTAAATGCAATCTTCCTAAACCCCAAAGCCCTCCTAGAAGACACACCCATAACAAATTCCCTCAGCAGTCCCAAATGCCCTCCTTCAAAACAACACCCACTTCAACAAAAACAGACACTCCTCATGGAGCTTCTACTTCTAAACGCATTAAGTAAGCATCCACACAATCTAACATTTTGATCATTGGAGACCCTGTTGTGAGACACATTGATGTCCCAGACAGAGTAAGGAGAAAGTCATGGGCAGTTACTTTTCAGGTGCCAAGATATACCAGATCACTCATGCACTCAGGTCAGTGGACTGTAAGTAGCAGCTTGACTTAGTCAAAGTTCTTGTAGGTCTAAATGACCTGAGACATACCTCCTTAGACTATATGAAGAGAGACATGAGGGAGTTCTCAGACTATGTGTCCCAGGCTGATACGATCCTAGCATTGAGCAGCATTCTACCTTCTCCAATGATGCTACCACAATGCAAGCAGATGATGACTGACTTTAATAATTGATTTTCGTTTTGAGATGATTCAGCTATTATCTGTTCTGCCACATCCCTCCCCACACTGCAAAAACTTACACAAGATGCATTCTCAATCACAGAAAAATGGATGAAAAGAAATCACCTAGCACTAAATGCCTCTAAAACCAAATTAATGGTATTCACTCCCTCTAAAGTCACCTCCATCAATACAAACACTTTCTGTATCGCTAGTAATAACAACACATCTCTTGAACCGGTGACTGAGACTAAATTACTTGGGGTCCAAATTGACAGTAAGCTTAAATTCAACTCTCACCTACAACTAAATATCAAAAAAAAACATCAAAAATTAGGCATGCTCTATCGTCAAAATCGTTACCTCACACCCTCCACCAAAATCACTCTCTCTACCTCATTTCTTATCCCCTCCCTTCTCTACGAAGCCCCACTCTTAACTAATCTACAATCTTCCCTTAAAACACAACTTTCCTCATGTTACAACAAAATCGCCAAATTCGCTACTAGCCACAAATCATCTAGCCCCCATTGTTCTTCTCTCCACAAACTAAAATGGCTAGAACTTTCCAATCATCTCACCTACACTCAACTGACTCTAGCACATAAACTCATTTTCAACCCCCTTCTCTGTCCATCCCTTTCCTCTGCCTTTAAAATGCACCTACCCAACAGAGTACTAAGATCTAACAATCAAAATCTAATAGAATTGCATAAACCTACTCGCCCCCCAGGTAAAAATCTCCTATCCTATGGCCTAGCACATCTCTGGAACTCCCTACCCCCATCCATTCATATCATCTCTAACCACTTCACTTTCAAAAAATCTCTTCACTCTCACCTAATATCCCAGTGGGAATGCTCCTGTTCTCATCCATCATAATATAAACTGGCAAACTCTCTCTTTCCCTCCCTTCTGCTAACTTCCTCTACTTCCTCTCCTAACTCATACTCTCTCTACTTGTTCTAACCAAACTTTTTATAAATTGTATTATGTGTCATACTTTCAAGCTTAGTCAAGATTTAGGACCTCTCAGTACTTATATAGAAATGTTTTCATTACCAGCATTATATCTTCTGAAACTTTGATCACCTGTCTGTACTAACTTGAAACATTATGCTTTAAACTGCATCACTTGAACATATTGTAATATAACCTAAAACCTACTTGTAACCTGGTTTCTCAAGCCATACTACATGAAATGTCTTGCTCTAATCTATTCACTTGTAAACGTTGTAATCTAATGTAAAACCTATTGTAACCTTCTTACTGGAGCTTTTCTCCCCAGGACTCCATTGAAAACGGGTTCATCTTGGCCCAATGGATTATCCTGGTACACCAACTGCAAATAAATAAATAAATAAAATAAATGTCCCCTCTAAGGAGGTGCAATATTTGTTAACATGGATGGAGATGGTTAGCAGATCACATCCCTTTGTCAGGGATGATCTGAGCCTCTCTCCTCTAGGTTCTTGAATATTGCCTAAAACACTGTCCTCCCCCTACTGTCTTTTTTAGGCAATACCAGTCTGACAATCCTTCCAACATAGCAAATCTTAACAAAGAAAACAAGGTATTTACTATGCAATGCCAGAATTCTAAACAAGAAACTCCATTTCCCTTCAAGCTCTCCTCAGCTGCACTAATGCTGGTATCCATGTAGTTACTGAGACATTATTTAAAGCCATGGAGAAAATCCCACCAGTGCAAAGCTATAATGCCTTCCACATATTTAGATCATAGTAGGGACTAAAGGTTGAGGCTGGTCAAACAGGATGGCAAATTGAGTTTACCTTATTCAAATCACTATATGCAAAATCCCTTACCATATTCCTACAAGCTGTAGGTCCTTATGTCTGTCCTAGGAAACCATAACATTTCTTTAAACTTACTGGAGAGAGTCACCATCCAACCCAGTTCCATAGTCATGGATTACTTTAATTAACCAAGCTATAAACTGGGAATCATATACAACCATACCTCTCAAACTCTTAGTGCAAGGAATCTGGGCAAAGCCTAAAATAATGAAAGGACAAAAGCCCAAAAATGAGGACAGATGTTACATATGGCCCTTATAAACTTATAAAGTTGCCAGAATAACAGGATTTCTGTTAGCATGAATTTTCTGAAGGATATGAAGCCTGAAACTTAAATGTATGTCATTATTTAGTGTCTATAATACTCAGTAATTTGCCTGAAAACCACAAATATTATGAGGAGCAGGCTAAAAATATGAGACAAAAATATGGACATTCTATGAAAATTCAGACAGTAGGGAGATATGTATACACCACTAAATGTGCAGGCGCAGAGATTCCTGGACTTTGTAAATACAAGCTTCCTGGATCAGATAGTTCACAGGCCGACCAAGGGTACAAACAAACTAGATCTGATTCTCACAAACATGTGAGATTGGTGCACACCACCTTCAGTAATGTCCTCTCTGTTAAGACCAAACCACAAAACTGTCTTCTTTGAATTAAATATAAAACCCAGACCCACAGTTACTCTATGGCAAACTTCCTAATAATAAGTGATAACTTGGCAAAATTTCAATCTCCCTCTTAAACTCTGTTCGTCCTATACAAGCATGACATATCATTGCTGGAGCCTTCCTGGGTCCTGACAGAGTGCTTTTCAAACTATCTGGAGATATACAGAGCTGAGTATATTTTTCTGTCACTTCAGAGTTGTGTACTGGTAATTGTTGTTTGACTAATTTTATATCATTGCTGGCTGAGTTGTGCACTGTTATTTTTGCTTCACTGCATAGTTTTTCAGATCTCTGCTGAAGGTGTTGGCTTTCTCATACCCACCCTCCCTATTCCTGTCTTGTTTAAATTTGGAGGCTTTTGCAGTTGCCCACCCCCACTGTAGATTTGATCTGGGATACTCCCCCCAGTCCCATCTCTTTACCTCATTCTACCTAATAGACTCCTTCTGCACTTGTTTTTAGTCATTTTTAATTTAATTGCATTTTTTAAACTGTTTGGTCTAACATTGCTACATACTCAAGTGTGCTAGCTTGCACTGCATTTGAATTGTTTTTACTGCTGTTTTAGCGACTTTTCTGTACATATAGTAAAAAAAAAATGCCTTTCCTGTAACTAGTGTAGTCCAGATTCAGATTTGCTGTATCCAGGACTGTATGTAAGCTTCTGAGCCCCCAAGCCTTCTGTGTTGGAGGGAAGCCTTCTAGCTTATCAGTGGGAGTGGTAAGCACTAGGTAACCTATCTACCACAAAAGGAGTGGTTCTGGCCCAGAAATTGTAGTTATTGGCTGTTTGGGCAGTTTTTCCATCTCTCTCAACTTTCTGATTTAAAAGCCCACATTTGCACTTGTTTCCCCCCTTTCCTGTAACTAGTTTAGTCCAGATACAGATTCTTAGTTTTAGCACTTGAATTTGCTTATTCATGATCAGCACTTATTCAGAACTTGTAAGCACTAAATAATCTACTAATTACTACAGCACTCAACTTTCCTCATTACCTAGAGGAAGACAGTTTTGGTACTTACTTTCCTCACTTGCTTAGAGAAAAACAGCTCTTGTACTCACTTTCCTCGCTTATCTAGAGGAAAATAGTTTTTTATTCAGGCATGTCCAAGGGTCAGCTCCCAGTGTTCTCTCCTGTCTATCTGATGAATCTGGGCATCTTGGGGCAATGTAGAAATTGCCTCATGTACACAGACAACCCTCTCCTCCTACCACCCAACACTACAACCTGTGAGAGTTGCACTTATCTAGCCAAACTGGAAGTAAAGCTCTCTCCAATCAAGACTGAACTTGACAGTCAAGAGGAGAAGGTAAACACTTGCACCACACCACACTCATCACATAGTCTCACTAAATCTACACCACCAAAATCCACACTTAGAAACACAAAAATGTTTGCGGAGGCTCTTGATAATAATCTGCTCAAGCAACAGAGACCTCCAAAGCAGAAATGCAAGCAACCTCCACCCCCCAACACAACCCAAATGACACATAGCCCGCAGACTCAGTGTGCCACTCAACCACAGCCAATAAGGCAGAACAACGTACCCAACACACTAGTCATAGGTGACTCTATAGTCAGGCACACTGATGTCCCACTCACCAGGCTAAACAAGGAAAAGGTTACTGTCAGCTGCCAGTTGGGTGCCAGGATCCGCCACATAACCCATGCACTCAGGTCATTCCACAACAAGTACAAATATGACTCTGTCATTGTCCATGTTGGTGTGAACGACCTGAGACGTACCTCCCTGGACTACATGAAAAGAGACATGGAAGATCTCTCTGATCTTGTAGCCCAGGCAGGTATGACCCTAGCCCTGAGTAGCATTCTCCCATCACCCAGAATGATGCCGCAGTACAAGGACAAAATGATTGACTTCAACAATTGGCTAAGCTTCTGGTGCCATTCTAAAGAGATCCAGTATCTGTCTGCCTGGGATGACATGGTCGACAGACCAAAATGCTTTTCCAGAGATGGCCTGCACCTGTCACCCCTGGGATTCCGATACTGGCTAAGGTTCTTGCCACCCCTATAGTGCCTCTATTAAGCAAGGTTCAAATGACAAATTCACCACCGTAACACGAACAGGCAAGCAAAAACTGAGGGTGATGCTACTCAATGCTAGAAGTCTAAATCTCAAAATGCACTCACTCGAGGCACTCCTTAAAATGGAGAACATCGATATCTGTGCAGTGACTGAGACCTGGTTCAAGGCTCCAGAGAGCACCCCTGCGCTACCAGGCTATAACTCATACCACACTTTTCGGCCATGTAACCTGGACCGGAACACCAAAGGCGGAGGTGTGTCCATATTCATTAAGGATATCCACACCTCCAGGCTAGTTGCTCAGTATAATGCAGCTGAGGTTATCCAAGTGCAATTAACTCTGGGCAAAACTGCAATCCAAATTGTAGCTTGTTACATATCACCCACCATGCCCCAGGATTCCCACTCCTCTTTTCTTGATGTACTGGAAAATATTAGGGTTCAACCATACACCCTACTAATGGGTGATTTCAACTACCCCACCATTAACTGGGAAAACTACTCATGTACCAACTCCTTCACTCAACGCTTTCTGGAATTCATAAACTCCAATGCCCTGGATCAACTTATCCACACCCCCACCAGGGCAACAATATCCTAGATCTAGTCATTACCAACATGAGTGACCAGTGTTCCACACCTGAAGTCAACGCCTCATTGGTCCGATCCGACCATAAGCTAATTACCCTAGATATCCACATCCTGCCCCCACCCCACATTAAGGAAACCATGGTAAAAAATTTCTCCAAAGCCAACTTCATGCTTTTTAAGACAGAAGTAGTGAACTTTATGACACCCATGCAGATGGACAATACAGTTACGACTACTGAATCCTGCACAATTGCACTTTATAAGCACTTACATGAATGCATGGATCGTGCTATCCCAAACAGAACCAAGACGCTATCCTCCAAAAAAAGGAAGCCAATCTGGTGGTCCCCTGCCATAAACAAACTGTACAACAGAAGGAAGAAACTGTTGCAAAAGAGAGTAAAATCCCATGAGTGGAGGAGCTCCCTGGTCAGCCTCAGTAAGAAGCTGCGACCCCTGATAAAATCCTCCAAAGCTAGTTACGAAAACAAAATCGCCACTGATTCTAAAGACAACCACAAAGCTTTCTATAGATATGTCAAGAATCTCAATGGCAACACTCAGATCTGCTCTGAGTTACAGCACAATGGCACTAAGTATACAGACCCAACTGATATTGCCAACATAGAAGTATAAACTGCACGTAGACTTACAGAGCAGAAACTTTAATAAAACAACAAAAAAGCAAAGGTAAGTGCTTTCACAACTCACAGGTTGCTTCTTCAGACCAAGAAGAAGCAACCTGTGAGTTGTGAAAGCACTTACCTTTGCATTTTTCTTGTTTTATTAAAGTTTCTGCTCTGTAAGTCTACGTGCAGTTTATACTTCTACCTTTGTACATTTTTTGCTGCACTTGACTGTACTCTGGACTCGTTTTTGTTATTCTGATATTGCCAACATCCTGGCAAATAGGTTCAGTGCTAACTTTACCTCCCTCTCATCCCCTAAAGATCCCATTTCTATACCGAAAGAATGCAAAGTTCCTGTAATCACGGCTGCACAGGTAAAAACAACACTCTCCAAAGCCAAGAACACAGCATCCATGGGACCAGACAACATCCCAGGCTGCATTCTACACGAACTGGCACCCCACCTAAGTACCATGTTCAGTCATAGCCTCACCTCAGGCTTTGTGCCTGCTGAATGGTGCACAGCGACGGTTATCCCACTCCACAAGGGGGGAGTCACCATGGACCCAGGGAATTACCACCCCATTAGCCTGATGAGCCTGGTCTGCAAGGCCATGGAATGTATCATCATGGAACTTATAAACAAAGACATTGGTAATCCCCAAACTCTGGACCCCACCCAGTTCGGGTTTGTAAAAGGCAGATTATGTCTCCTAAACCTGATAGACTTCTTTGAAGCAGTCACCAAAGCCCTAGACAAGGGTAAGGTGGTTCACACAGCCTATCTAGATCTTGCCAAGGCTTTCAACACCATCCCCCACTCTGGAATTATAGATAAACTCACTAAACTAGGTATAAATCTCTATGTCACAAGATGGGTTGCCAACTGGCTCACTGACAAAAACCACACTGTGAAAGCAGCAGACTCCAAATCTGACTTCAGACCACTGACAAGTGGAGTACCACAGGGTTCAGTCCTGGGTCCTCTCCTGTTTGGTATCTACTTCTCTGAACTACAGGCTAACACAGAAGGTCTTTATTAACGAAGTTCGCGAGATGACTGCAAACTAGAGCCATAATCGAAACTCCTAACGATGTGGACATCCTACAAAAGGGCCTCACTGAGACAGATGCCTGGTGTCAAAGCCATGGCCTCAAGCTCAACGCCAAAAAGTGCATTGTCATCCCTTTGGTAAAAACTCTAAACCCATGAACTACAACATAGGCAGTAGTATACTTAACACTGAAAGTGAGATAAGAGATCTTGGGACACAGGTGGACAATAGTCTCTCCTTTGATAATCACATCGCCACAGTAGTCAGGAAATCCTTCTACATGGCACACCTCATCAAAAAAGGTTTCTCATCCAGAAAAAAAGAGGTCATTGTTCCCCTCTACTCATCACTCATTAGACCCATTATAGAGTACAATGCCCCTTTTGGTATGTACCTCACAAGACATCTACAACAACTGGATAGACTGCAGAAATACCTCACAAAGAGGATTACTGGCCTCAAACAGATGCCCTACGCAGACCGTCTCAAAAAACTCCAGCTTTACTCAAGTGCATATCGCCTACTCAGAGGTGATCTCTGCCTAACATACAAAGCTATGTCAAACCCAGAGCTGTTGGACACACCCCACTTAAAGAAATCCCAATCCCTCCGAGCTACATGCTCTAGGGTCCTAAACCTTGTCACCACAATAAGCAGAACATGCCGGAGGGATAGGTTCCTGTCCCAGAGACTTCCCATACTCTGGAATAAACTACCTATCTATATCAAACAAAGCTCCTCATTAGCACTCTTGAAGAAAAATCTTGATGATTGGATGGGAAATAGGAAATTCACCCCGGGGATCACCTCTGTGGTTCTGCTTGACAGTGGCACAGGAAAATAATTTTCTTGGGTGGCAAAAGCTAGGGTACCTTTTTGGCTGGGCTTGCATAGGCCCCAGGGCCGATAGCCTAGTACCTACCTATGAACCTATGAACAATAACACCATAATAGCAGCTGTACCTACCAGGTGTAAATACAGAACAAACTTAAAAGACATGCCACCCTGGATTAGTAGTATAAATGCCACCTTGGGTCTCAACCTAGAAAAGAGGCTACTAGTCTAGTGGGACTAACCTGATCAACAAAGGATAAATAAAAATAAATAAATAAAAATCCAAGCATCAATAGGCTGTAAAACAAAAGGAAGAACATCACGGGAAAAATTAGGAGGTGCAATGCCTGACCAAATAAAATTCTTCTCATCAATCTAAGCAAACAAATCTAAATGAACAACTCAGAGAGCAAAAAAGTCAACCAAAGACAAATCGGAATTAGCTTCCAAGGTCAAGGAAATAAGAAGACATTCCTTAACTATGTCTGTAGCCTCAAAGACATGGTATAAATGCTATCCCAAACAGAACCAAGACGCTATCCTCCAAAAAAAGGAAGCCAATCTGGTGGTCCCCTGCCATAAACAAACTGTACAACAGAAGGAAGAAACTGTTGCAAAAGAGAGTAAAATCCCATGAGTGGAGGAGCTCCCTGGTCAGCCTCAGTAAGAAGCTGCGACCCCTGATAAAATCCTCCAAAGCTAGTTACGAAAACAAAATCGCCACTGATTCTAAAGACAGCCACAAAGCTTTCTATAGCTATGTCAAGAATCTCAATGGCAACACTCAGATCTACTCTGAGTTACAGCACAATGGCACTAAGTATACAGACTCAACTGATATTGCCAACATAGAAGTATAAACTGCACGTAGACTTACAGAGCAGAAACTTTAATAAAACAACAAAAAAGCAAAGGTAAGTGCTTTCACAACTCACAGGTTGCTTCTTCAGACCAAGAAGAAGCAACCTGTGAGTTGTGAAAGCACTTACCTTTGCATTTTTCTTGTTTTATTAAAGTTTCTGCTCTGTAAGTCTACATGCAGTTTATACTTCTACCTTTGTACATTTTTTTGCTGAACTTGACTGTACTCTGGACTCGTTTATTTTATTCTGATATTGCCAACATCCTGGCAGATAGGTTCAGTGCTAACTTTACCCCCCTCTCATTCCCTAAAGAGCCCATTTCTATACCGAAAGAATGCAAAGTTCCTGTAATCATGGCTGCACAGGTAAAAACCACACTCTCCAAAGCCAAGAACACAGCATTCATGGGACCAGACAACATCCCAGGCTGCATTCTACATGAACTGGCACCCCACCTAAGTACCATGTTCAGTCATAGCCTCACCTCAGGCTTTGTGCCTGCTGAATGGTGCACAGCAACGGTTATCCCACTCCACAAGGGGAGAGCCACCGCAGACCCTGGGAACTACCACCCCATTAGCCTGATGAGCCTGGTCTGCAAGGCCATGGAATGTATCACCATGGAACTTATAAACAAAGACATTGGTAATCTCCAAACTCTGGACCCCACCCAGTTCGGGTTTGTAAAAGGCAGATCATGTCTCCTAAACCTGATAGACTTCTTTGAAGCAGTCACCAAAGCCCTAGACAAGGGTAAGGTGGTTCACACAGCCTATCTAGATCTTGCCAACTCTTTCAACACCATCACCCACTCTGGAATTACAGATAAACTCACTAAACTAGGTATAAATCTCTATGTCACAAGATGGGTTGCCAACTTGCTCACTGACAGAAACCACACTGTGAAAGCAGCAGACTCCAAATCCGACTTCAGACCATTGACAAGTGGTGTACCACAGGGTTCAGTCCTGGGTCCTCTCCTGTTTGGTATCTACTTCTCTGAACTACAGGCTAACACAGAAGGTCTTTGGCTAACGAAGTTTGCAGATGACTGCAAACTAGGAGCCATAATCGAAACTCCTAACGATGTGGACATCCTACAAAAGGGCCTCACTGAGACAGATGCCTGGTGTCAAAGCCATGGCCTCAAGCTCAACGCCAAAAAGTGCATTGTCATCCCTTTGGTAAAAACTCTAAACCCATGAACTACAACATAGGCAGTAGTATACTTAACACTGAAAGTGTGATAAGAGATCTTGGGACACAGGTGGACAATAGTCTCTCCTTTGATAATCACATTGCCACAGTAGTCAGGAAATCCTTCTACATGGCACACCTCATCACAAAAGGTTTCTCATCCAGAAAAAAGATGTAATTGTTCCCCTCTACTCATCACTCATTAGACCCATTATAGAGTACAATGCCCCTTTTGGTATGTACCTCACAAGACATCTACAACAACTGCATAGACTGCAGAAATACCTCACAAAGAGGATTACTGGCTTCAAATAGATGCCCTACGCAGACCGTCTCAAAAAAATCCAGCTTTACTCCGTCGCATATCGCCTACTCAGAGGTGATTTCTGCCTAACATACAAAGCTATGTCAAACCCAGAGCTGTTGGACATGCTCCACTTAAAGATATCCCAGTCCCTCCGAGCTACATGCTCTTAGGGACCTAAACCTTGTCACCACAATAAGCAGAACATGCCTGAGGGATAGATTCCTGTCCCAGAGACTTCCCATACTCTGGAATAAACTACCTAGCTATATCAAACAAAGCTCCTCATTAGCACTCTTGAAGAAAAATCTTGATGATTTGATGGGAAATAGGAAATTCACCCCGGGGATCACCTCTGTGGCTCTGCTCGACAGTGGCACAGGAAAATAATTTTCTTGGGTGGCAAAAGCCAGGGTACCTTTTTGGCTAGGCTTCTATAGGCCCCAGGGCCGATAGCCTAGTACCTACCTATGAACCTATGAACAATAACACCATAATAGCAGCTGTACCTACCAGGTGTAAATACAGAACAAACTTAAAAGATGTGCCACCCTGGATTAGTAGCATAAATGCCACCTTGGGTCTCAACCTAGAAAACAGGCTACTAGTCTAGTGGGACTAACCTGATCAACAAAGGATAAATAAAAATAAATAAATAAAAATCAAAGCATCAATAGGCTGTAAAACAAAAGGAAGAACATCATGGGAAAAATTAGGAGGTGCAATGCCTGGCCAAATAAAATTCCTCTCATCAATCTAAGCAAACAAATCTAAATGAGCAACTCAGAGAGCAAAAAAGTCTACCAAAGACAAATCTGAGATGGAATGAGCTTCCAAGGTCAAGGAAATAAGAAGGCATTCCTTAGCTATATCTGCAGCCTCAAAGACAATACACAAATATCTGCAGAGCTAACTGTAAATGGAGCCACCTACACTGAGTCAGAAGATGTGGGAAACCTACTGGCAGATAAATTCCTCTCTAGTTTTATCCACCTCTCCCTTCAGCCCCCCACTGCCTTCAGGAAATACCATCAAATATAACTATCTTAAGGGAATATGTTATCAATGCACTCTTTATGGCCAGAAATACTGCATCAGTTGGTCTAGACAATAGCCCAGGTTTCCTCCAAAATAGCATGAAACATGACCTGTCAGAACCTCTAAGAATCACTATGTGACCATAGCCTCCAAACAGACTTCATGCCTCACTAATGCAGAATGGCTACCGTCACATCTCTGGACAAGGGTGGGTCATCTAAAAACCCATAAATCCCACTAGTCTGATATGTAAAACCAAAGAATTATCATAGAAATTATCAATAATGACATAGGAAACCTCCAGACACTGGACCTAACTCAGTTAATCTTCATCAAGGGCAGATTATGCCTACTCAGCCTGGTACACTTCTTTGAGAAGGTTACCAAAGCAATGGATGAGGGCAAAATGGGCAAAATAGTGCACACTGCCTACCTTGTATTGGCCAAAGCATTTGATACAATTGGGCACTGTAAACAAACTCACAAAGTTAATTTTACATGCCATGTCACTCAAAGGATAACTAGATGGCTCATTGACTAGACCCAGGAAGTTAAGACTGGGAAGTCCATCTCTACCAAGAGGCCATTCACCAGTGGAGTCCCTCAAAGCCCTGTCCTGGGCCACTACTTTTTGGCATCTATTTTCCTGAGGTCAAACCCAATGTCAAGTGCCTCTGGCTGACCGAGTTTGTCGAGAAATGCAAATGAAGACCAGTCCTAGAATTCCCCCCACAGACACTAGTGTCCACCAAGAAGGATTGACACAGAGAAATAACCAGTGTCAGTTATGATCTAAAACACATTGTCAAGAAATACATAATAGTATCCTTTGGGAAGTCAGATACTCCTGGTAACTACCACATAGAAAACACACCCCTAGGAGTAGGCCCACAAGTCAGGTATTTGGGGACCCATGTAGACAGTAACCTAGCCTTTGGCCATCAAGTGTCTATGGTATTAAGGATATATTTCTGTGTTGCATTACTTATAAATAAAGGTATGACATCAAGGTCTAAGGAGGTTATTGTTCTGCTGTATTTGGCACTCATCAGTAGACGGCTCAACCAGTGTCCTGTGCCGGTACCATGATCTAGCACTCCACCCCCTCAGCTCCTTAAGAGAAGAGTTGAAAAAAGAAGTCACTTCTTCTACTGCCACATTATTTATTTATGTATTTTTTTATTTATTTTATTCTTATTTTACATTTGTTGACCAGGATAGTCAGACTGGATACCTGTCCATTTTCAGTGGAGGCCCAGGGAGAAAAGCTCCATACATACATACAGAAAAACTGTTACATTTAACAAGTTAAAGCACGATTACAAATACAATACATAGGATAAACGTTATTCATTCTGTCATATATAAATCTGATTTGTTATAGAGTAACAATTAGAAAGGATGTAGGGGTGGCCAAAAGACCTCTTTAGCACTGTTCACATGCACATCAACCAGGTGGCTAGATACACAACATGCTTCCCAACCCCTAGCCCAGGCAATCAGATATTTCTGCACCCTGCTCCAAACTTTTTTTTTTTCTTTAAAACTGTAGGAAACTGTTTGCTAAAAATGTAGCAAGCAGTTGCTACAATTTATAGCTTGCACAGCTCATTATGGTGCTCAGGTTTTATTTAAAAACAAAGAATAATATATTTTCTTATTTTTTTAACTGCAGCAAACTGCTGTTTCAAATGTAGCAATCAGATGCTGGAGTTTTTACCCTGCATAGAGCTTAATGGTATCTAAAACTTGTCTGATTCATTCAAGATACATGGCTAGGCTATGAACCTATGAATCTATGAAAATGGGTCCTGCACAACCCATAATGAATAATGAAGAAATCATTTATTTCAGATGACATACATGTGAAGTCTTATTAAAAATAAACATAGAAAAAAGGTGTGTGTGTGTGTGTGTGTGTGTGTGTGTGTGTGTGTGTGTGTGTGTGTGTGTGTGTGTCTGTGTTTGGTGTTCTTGAGAAATCCTGAGACATACAGAGATAGGCATGCCCAGTGAAAAGATTGAAAGGATGATATCCAGCTGCATGAACAATTTCTGACAAACCACTTCAGTAATGTGAACAATCTTTACAATTCCCATCACACAAACACACACAAACACATGTGCATAAACTTGCACAGATACATTTTTCTATAGCTATCTATATATAGAGAGAAACAGAGGTGTGTGTGTGCGTGCGTGCGTGTGTCTGCGTGTGCGTGCATGTGTGTGTGTGTGTGTGTGTGTGTGTGTGTGTGTGTGTGTGTGTGTGTGTGTGTGTGTGTGTGTGTGTTTATTTTTGGTGCATTTTCTCTGTCTTAAACATTTTAGTTAAAACTAACTGTCAATAAAAATGCTTGTCAAATTAACTTTAGATAAAAATGTGTCACTCAATTTGGTGTCGGTAAAAAGTGCATTAGATGCATTGAAATGGATCCATATATACCTAGTCTGAATTAACGTACAGTGATTTTTTTTCTATATAGCTAATGAGATATCTATCTAATGTAAATATTTGTAAATGAGGTGGGTATGTAGCATACCATCATGGCCAGTTGTGGACAGCAAACAGCTTTTATGCTAAGAATACAACATACCTATGAGTAACATGCATATGTTAAACACAACTATTACTACAATGGAAGCATTCCCATTTACCCAGTGTGGTTTCCAATGGAAGCATCACAAATGTAAGCAATGTCATAATATACAGGTAATATCTTCCATTCAAATCTTCAGCTATAACAAAAGTGGCAGGAGCACTATAGTCATTTACGTACTAAGCACATACCTAAAAAGTGTTACAGCACAACTGATATGACATAAAAAAGGAGACATACCTATCAAGTAGCTATATTATTTCTCCATGAAGAGGTTATTCCATGTCTGTGAGTATCTCAAAATACTACAGACCTATATGACATCCATGCTGCCAGGTTTTGCTCTTCAGCACCATATGCCATTAATGGACCTCATTAGCACACAGTGTTTTATAATTGGGGGGGAGGTGCTGATTGCAGACAGCACCAATGTCTGACAATCCTTGTTGAGTCCAAAAGTACATGTCAAGACCTACAATTCTTACACAGGAAGCCGGGTCTGTTGGTATAAAGCAATTAGTGTCCCCTGCACTTTTAAGAGTAGTTTGAGGAGGGGAGGATGATAAGGTTATGCCTGTTTATCACTTTTTAAATGAGGCATTAGGATGACATACTGGGCATGGAGCAGGCCATTCCTGAAGCCTCAGTGAAGCCTGGAGCAACAGTGGCTAGAGTAGGTGTCTGTGCACTCACAACGTTAGCAGAGGTGTGTAATTACCCAAGGAGATGCTCACACATAACAGCTCATAATGATCTTCTTGATGCATGTGTACAACGGATTAGGCCTCTCAGTTCTGTGTCAAGCCATCCTCTGTGAGCATCAGGAATGGATCCCAATCTCACTCTTCTCCTGCATCCTGTCTTCAACAGTCCACAGTAGCTGGTGAACCTTGTCTGGAGGGTTTAAATATTTGAGTGATGCTTTATAAATGTGGCATCATAGAGAGGAGGACTCAGGAGAGACACACTTATCATCACATCCTGCAGAACCACCCCAAATTTACAAAATAAAGTATCCTGCAGATAAACATGTATATGATACAGCACATAATACAAAAGTGACTGTTGAGCAGAGATACAGAAATGTATGGACTTTTCAGGGATGTCATGAATATTGCAGACAGTCGAGTACAGTGCAGTCATACCTGGATATACATATAGCTGATATTTGCTAATATGTGGTAGTGGGCTCAGTATGACTATATTTGTGCACAATACTGAACAATGTAATGCAGTGTGTAACACAGAGCTGATATTGATTCACACATATTAATAATGCAATTACTGTGCACACAAGTGAACTGTAACAATGCGGTCACATATTACTTCTAAGCAGTACTCGTAGCTGTACTAAGCAGTATCTCATACAATCATAAAAGGTTCTGTCATGTAAAGAACAAAACAGTTATGATTAGCATATTACCCAGTCATCATGAGTACTTGTTGCATATTTGTAGGAAGGGTTATATGATTAAATAACAGGAGATATGTAATAGTGTATCCCATTAGTGGCATACACAGGTAAAATTAAATATATTCAGCAGGCATTATGTTTACACAAAATGTTTAGCAACCATATGTGTAGTGAGCATTATAGATATTTAAAGTAATAGGTTGTAGTCTTTTGTTGTTGTTGTAGTTGTTTGGTATCATGGTTTATTTGTAAGTTTCCATAGCCAATTGGTAATGTATTATGTGTTTGATGAGTTCCTTTGAGCATGGTAGTAGTGTATTGCTGTATGTATAGTTCCTTGGAGTTATTTACAGTAATTATGCATTTCTTACATTGTTGCATGTTGTGATAAGCTATATAGGGTCACTTTTGTAGTAAGTTATGTATGATTTATGTATTTTGTGGGTACTTTGTTTTTTCCAAAGGGGATGACGATGCACTTTCTGTCATTTAGCTTGAGGCCATGGTTTTGACACCAGGTATCTGTCTCAGTGAGACCCTTTTGGAGGATGTCTGTGTCAGCCGGAGAGTCAATTATAGCCCCTAGTTTGCAGTTGTCTGTGAACTTGGTCAGCCATAGTCCTCCTGTGTGTGCCTGTACCTCTGAGAAGCATATGCCAAACAGGAGGGGTCCTAGGACTGAGCCCCAGGGAACACCACTTGTAACCGGTTTAGAGTCAGACCTAGCTCCCACAACTCTTACCATGTGGGTTCTGTCCATGTGCCAGTTGGCAACCCATCTTGTGACATAGGGGTTTATGTTCAGGCTGGTGGGCTTGTCTATAAAACCTGAATGGGGAATGGTGTTGAAGGCATTTGCAAGGTCTAGGTAGGCTGTGTGGACCACCTTTCCCTCGTCTATAGCTTTGGTAACTGTCTCAAAGAAGTTCACCAAGTTTAGGAGGCATGATCTGCCCTTAACAAAGCTGAACTGGGTAGGGTCCAGTGTTTGGAGGTTTCCAATGTCTCTGTTAATGAGATCCATGATGATGATGCACTCCATAGCTTTGCAGACCAAGCTAGTCAGGCTTATAGGGCGATAGTTCCCAGGGTCCGTTGTGGCTCCACCTTTGTGGAGTAGAATAACCGTTGCTGTGCACCACTCTGTGAGCACATAGCCTATGGAGAGGTTGAGTTTAAACAGTATGTTTAGGTGAGGGGTTAGTTCATCTTTGAGCTCATGCAGGATGCAGCCTGGGACATCGTCTGGTCCCACTGATGCTGTGTTTTTGGCTTTGGAGAGGGCTGTTTTAACCTGAGTGTCTGTGATTTCAAGGGCACTAGATTCTTCTGGTATAGTTATGGGCCCGTTTGGGGCTGAGAGGAGGGTGAAGTTTGCACTGAACCTGTCTGCCAGGATGTTGGCTATATTGGTCGGTTCAGTGTATTTTGTGCCATTCTGCACTAACTCCGAGCGGATCTGAGAATTGCCACTTAGATTCTTGACATAGCTAAAGAATGCCTTGTAGTTATCTTTGGAGTCCATGGCAATTTTTCTTTCGAAGCTAGCCTTGGATGATTTTATGAGGGAACATAGTTTCTTGCTGATACTGATCAGGGATGTCTTCCCTTCTTGGGATTTTACTCTTTTCTGTGCTAGTTTCCTCCTTCTATTGTATAGCTTGTTTATGGCAGGGGTCCATCAGACTGTTTCCTTTTCTTGGAGGAGTGAGTCTTGGTTTTGTTTGGGATAGCACAATCCATGCATTCTTGTAGGTGCCCGTAGAGTGCATTAGTAAAGGATTTTGCAGCTTGGACAGCGTTATCCTTTAGCATGGGGGCTTTGAAACTTCCCACCTCAGTCTTAAGTAACATGAAGTCTGCTTTTGAAAAGTTTCTTTGACCGGAGGTGGTAGCGGAATGTGAATATCCAGAGTGATTAGTTTATGGTCAGATCTAACCAGCGAGGGGTTGACCTCCGGTGTGGAACACCGGTCGCCCATGTTGATGATGACCAGGTCCAATATGTTGTCACCTCTGGTGGGGGTGTTGACCAGTTGATCCAGGGCATTTGAGTTTATAAATTCTAGGAAATGTTGGGCAAGGGAATTTGTACTTGAGTAGTTCAACCAGTTAATGTTTGGGTAATTGAAATCACCCAATATGAGGGTGTTTGGTAGGACCTTTATGTTTTCTAGTGTTTCCAGGAATGTGGAGTGGGGGTCCTGGGACATGGTGGGTGATCTGTAGCAAGCTATGATTTGAATAGCAGTTTTGCCCATTGTTAGTTGCATGTGAATGATCTCTGAAGCATCGTGCTGTGCCACTAACCTGGAGGTGTAGGTATCCTTGATGAATATGGATACTCCCCCGCCTTTTGTATTTCGTTCCTGGATTTGTGGCTGAAATGTATGGTATGAGTTGTAGCCTGGTAGTGCTGGGGTGCTCTCTGGAGCCTTATGCCAGTTTTCTGTTACTGCACATATATCGATTTTCTCCATACTGAGTAGTGCCTCGAGTGCGTGCATTTTGAGGTTTAGACTTCCTGCCTTGAGTAGCATTACCCTCAGTTTTTTTTTGTTACTTGTGCTATTTACGGTGGTGGGTTTGTCTTTTGAGTCTTGCCTAAAAAAGGCACTATGGGGGTTGCAAGAGCCTTGGCCAGTATTCAAATGCCTAAGGGTGACAGGTGCAAGCCATCTCTAGCGAAGCAGCGTGGCTTGTTGAGCATGTCATCCCAGTCTGACAGTCACTGGATCCCCTTTGAATGACACCAGAAGCTTAGCCAATTGTTGAAATTGATTATTTTTTCTCTATACCATGATATCATTCTTGGTGAGGGCAGGATGCTACTCAGGGTCAGGGTCATACCGGCCTGGGCCACATGATTAGAGGGCTCCTCCATGTGTCTTTTCATGTAGTTCAGGGAGGTATGGCTCAGGTCATTCACACCAACATGGACAATGACAGAGTCATATTTGTACTTGTTCTGGAGTGTCCTGAGTGCTTGTGTTATGTGGCAGATCTTGCCACCCGACAGACAGCTAACAGTAACCTTCTCCTTGTTCAGCCTAGTGAGTGGGATGTCAGTGTGTCTGACTATAGAGTCACCTATTACTAGTGTGTTGGGTATGTTATTTTGCCTTAAAGGATGTGATTGTGTGGCACACTGGTTTTGTGAAGTATGTGTTTCATGGTTTGTGTTGGGGTGGAGATTGCTTGGATGTCTGCTTTGGAGGTCCCTTTTGCTTCTGCAGATTTTTATTTAGAGCCTCCGAGTATGTTTTTGTGTATTTATGTGTGTGTTTTTTGCTGGTGCTACTTTCATAGGTCTGTGTGAGACTGGTGGTATGATGCAAGTCATTCCCTTCTCCTCTTGACTGCCTGGTCCAGTCTTGGGTTAAGAGAGCTTAGCCTCCAGTTTGGCTGTATAATTGCATCTCTCGCATGTATTAGTGTTTGGTGGAAGGAGGAGAGGGTTGTCTGTGTACATGAGGCAATTGTAACATTGCCTCAAAATGCCCAGATTCACCAGTTGCATCGGAGAATACACCTGAAACTGCCCTTTGGACATGCCTGGATAGGTACAGTGAACTGTTTTACTCATTGGCTGGTAAGGTCGAATAGAGAGCCTTGTCCTTCTCTACAGTATAGGGGGTCTAGTGCTAAGATTTATTAGTGCTTGCTATGAGTTTTGAGCAAGTGCCAGTATGAGAAGTGAATGGTTTGAGTGCTTAAGTTGAAAGTTTGTCTAGTTCCAAGGGAAAAATTGAACAGTACACTTTGTGGAGCTGGGAATAGTTATACCCTAGCTAACCAGCGCTGCCCGGCACACAAAACTGTGCAAATGTGGGTTTTATAGCAGAGAAATGAAAGAGATAGAAATTAGCCCAAAATGCCCAATAAACTACTAGTTTCTGGGCTGAAACCACTCCTCCAGGAAGTGTGTGTGTGTGTGTGTGTGTGTGTGTGTGTGTGTGTGTGTGTGTCTCGAAGATATATTTGCTTTCTTCTGAATGACAAATAACCCATCTCTCTTTAATTTTGAAATTTAATTTTATTTCTTCTTCCTCCTTGCATGCATGCTATTTATTTATTTTTGTTATTTCTTTTTATCATTTATGCAAAATGGAATGTTTTTGTGTCTGAAAATATATGCATATATATATATATATATATATATGTATGGTATATATATATATATATATATATATATATATACATACACACACACACACACACACACAACACACACACACACACAATAAAAATGTGTGTGTATATATATATATATATATATATATATATATATATATATATATATATATATAAAATTTAGTCACAGATAATGAATGGAGTTGATTGTCTGAAACCCCTGGAACTGGATGCATAGGCCTTAACTTTTTTGGAAAGAGGAAACAACAGGAACACATTTAATCTTAGCCAAGTGGTTTTTGAAGGCATGAGCAGCTAGCTTTATTGGACTGTATTGGTGTGTAAATGTAATGAAGCAAGGCTGGACTTAAGCAAGATACTGGTTATTATAATTGACACATGCATCTTCTAAAAAATATATAAAAAAATAGTCATTTCAGACAACAATCACAAGTGTGAATCAATTTATTATTTTTCACTACTCACACGACTGCCTCAGCAGCATTGAGTTGCGAAACATGTAACAGAATGTATTGTTTGTTTGTGCTAAGAGGTTGAGAGCTGTGGTGAGAAGAGAAAAATTAATACTAAAAAATGGTAGCTTAAGTTTTCAGTCTTCCTATTTATTTTTCAAGCTGCTTTTGGCATAGTGATATATTTGCATGACCCCTAGTGCATAGGTCCCTGGTTCAAAGCCTGCCAGTGAAATGCATGGTAGTAGTAACACATCATTTTATTCTAACAGCTTTACAAATTACAAGCAATGTTTATAAAATGTGTAAAAAATGAAATTGAAAATAAGTGTGAGATGCTGTGCAAGATGCCTATGGCTTACACTACTGTCATTCTATTTATAGTGTGTGTGGGTGTGGAAGTAAACTTTATGATGGAAATGTTCTGAATTGGGCAGTTTTGTCATTATTGGTTTATGTGTTTTGTTTCATTACTAGAAAATGTTTCACAAATAAAATTTAAAATGTGCTCTTCTAACAAGTGTGTTGTATTATATAAGGAATGTAATTTAATAAAGTCGGAAGGTGTATCAAAGAAAAGAACACATGTATGTTTCTTGTTTTGTGTGCAAGAGGCCAATGATTTGAAAACAGCCCAAGGCAATCTTTATCCACCACTGACCAGATGCATTTTCTTTGGATGTGGTGTGGGTTTCAATGCTGTTTCAAAGAATGTGAGTTTCAAGGGCAGAGAAGTTTTAATGCCAAGCCTATTTTCATTGTGAGACAGTATTGCTTTGTTTACCAGGTGTCTATTAGTGTTTCTGCATTGTGCTGTCAATGTAAAAATAAAATCCAAATAATCATTGTAGAAGTAAAGCAGTGTGCATACATTAGTGTTTATGGTAAATTGGGCGAAATAGCAAGGTAATGGGATATTGGAATGGCTGCAGGGGGCCTCTGGTGCCATATTTTGGTTGTCTGTTCTTCAGTTTGCATTTGAAAGTTGGTATCCCAGAATGCCAGCGGAGTGGGTGGGGTTACGTAATTATATATTATACAGATTTGTACCTATTTTTCATGGACCTTGTCCAGATTTTTGATGTTTCCAGGTTGAGAGGTATGCTCCAGGGACAGATAGGCTGCTCAAAGCTCCCTCTCTCATAGTGAACAGAGAAACTTCCTTCTATCCAAGTAAGGTATGGGCAAACACAGAAACTTGTAACACAGACCTGAATTCAGCACTAACCTGAAAACTGGACTATACTAGCTTAGAAAGGCAGGAAAACAAGTATATTTTTTGGGTTTTTTTTCAGAAAATCAAGCAGATACAATAAAAAAAACAATTTAAATGCACAGAAATGGCTATCACACTTGAGTGTGTAGCCTACAATAGTTAAACAGGTAATTTAAACACAAAAATAGGACGAGCTCTCCTGCTTTTCTTATTGTGTTAAATAAAATGCTTAGATAGGGATACAATGGCTCTATGTTAGTGAGCATTTCCCTGCTGTTAGGACATCTGGCCCTGATGCCTTGTCATTAGGGGTCTTGGAATGCCTTTAGAAAATTATTTGCACTAATAGCTGTTTGCAGATTATTCATATCCTCCGGTAGTATGATTGAGATAAATAATCCTTCGACAAATATGCACAGATATCTGGTCCTGCCTGTGACTGTTCTCCCCCTCTAGAGTATAGCTTTGTATAGTGCCCATGGAATTCCTTAGTAATCTCTGTGGGGTCTGTGACCAGTTTCCTACCATTTTATAATGAGCCTATTCAAGTGTGAAGTCTCCTCTGCATTTGCCTGTGTGCTAGCAATTTCCTGGTCTGTCCAACTGGGCCCACACTTGTAATGCTGTTCTCTGGAAATGGAAAGAATGCCTTTTGGCTGTGTTATCACCTAAACAGTGTTTAGCTACCTTAAAAGATATTGGTATCTTTCTGTTTTGAAACTTAGTGGTCTTAACCTTCTGGAATGATTGGGCAACTTCCAGTTCAAATCCTTATATAAGTCTTTCTCATTTAGCCATGTAGCTTGCTTTTGCTGAAGTGCATATATATTTCAAAGCCCATTTAAATTATTCCCATCAGGTAAATATAGGAGGGCTTATCTGCAGATGTCTTTGTGCATCCTATCTCTGCACATTACTATCTATAAATTATCCAGTCCCTGTTCTTTTTGTCAGCTAAAATCAAGAGGTCTGCTCAACAGTTTTTAATATTCCTATTCCCAAGCTGTCCTCACCCTTTAGAAAACTTAGGTTCATAGGTAAGTACTAGGCTATCTGCCCGAGGGCATCTATAAGTCTAGCCAGAATGTGTTGGCTTTCGCCGCCCCCTTATATTAGTTCCCTGTACCTCGGTCCAGCAGAGCCATTAGTTCCCTGTGCCTCTGTCCAGCAGAGCCACTGCAGTGATCCCCAGGGTAAATTTTCTGTTTCCCATCCACTCGTCAAGGTTTCTCTTGAAGAGTGTTAGTGAGAGGCTCTGCCTAATGTAGATTGGAATCCTGTTCCAAAGCATGGTGAGTCTCTGTGACAGGAATCTATCCCTCCAACATGTCCTATTTATCAGTGTGGTGAGGTTTAGATCCTTAGAGTGTGTGGCTCTCTGGGATTTGTTTTTTTTAGGCGGAGCATGTCCATCAATTCTGGGTTAGACATGGCCTTGTATGTCAGGCAGAAATCACCTCTGAGTAAGCGGTATGCAACCGAGTACAGCTGGAGTTTCTTTAGTCGGGCTGCATAGGGCATATGTTTGAGGCCAGTAATCCTCTTGGTGAGGTACTTTTGTGGTCTTTCCAGCTGTTGCAGGTGTCTTGTAAGGTACATCCTAAATGGGGCATTGTACTCTATGATGGGTCTGATGAGTGATGAGTAGAGGGGCACAGTAACCTATTTTGTTCTAGATGCGACCCCTTTTGTGATTAGGTGGGCCACATAGAAGGATTTTCTAACCACCTTGGCAAAATGATTATCAAAGGATTACTTTCTACTTGGGTCCCCAGATCCCTTATTACATTTTCTGTATTTAGGGGACTACCACGTATGTGGTAGTTCATGGGTACTTTATTTTTTCCAAATGGGATTACTATGCACTTTTTGGCATTTAGCTTGAGGCCATGATTTTGACTCCAGGTATCTCTTTCAGTGAGACCCTTCTGGAGGATGTCTGTATCAGCTGAAGAGTCAATTATGGCCCCCAGTTTGCAGTCATCTGCGAACTTGGTTAGCCATAATCCTCCTGTGCTTGCCTGTACCTCTGAGAAGTATATACCAAACAGGAATGGGGTCCCAGGACTGAGCCCTCGAGGACACCATTTGTAACTGGTTTAGCGTCATACCTAGAGCTTGCAACTCTCACCGTGTGGGTTCTATCCATGAGCCAATTGGCAACCCATCTCGTGACATAGGGGTTTATGTTCAGGCTGGTGAGCTTGTCTATAATACCAGAATGGGGAATGGTGTTGAAAGCCTTTGCGAGGTCTAGGTAGGCTGTGTGGACCTCCTTTCCCTCATCAAAAGCCTTGGTAACTGTCTCAAAGAAGTCCATTAGGTTTAGGAGGCATGATCTGCCCTTAACAAAGCCAAACTATGTATGGTCCAATGTTTGAAGGTTCCCAATGTCTCTGTTAATGAATTCCATGATGATGCACTCCATAGCCTTGCAGACCAGGCTAGTCAGGCTTATAGGGCGATAGTTCCTGGGGTCCATTGTGACTCCACCTTTGTGGAGTGGGATAACTGTTGCCATGTGCCACCCTATGGGTACGTAGCCTGTAGAGAGGCTGAGTTTGAACAGTGTGTTTAAGTGAGGGGTTAGTTCATTTTGGAGCTCATGTAAGACACAGCCTGGGACACCATCTGGTCCCATTGAAGCTGTATTTTTGGCTTTGGATAGGGCTGTTTTAACCTGTGTGTCAGTGATTGCCAGGGCACTACATTCTTCTGGTATGGTTATGGGCCCTTTAGGGGGTGAAGTTTGCACTAAACCTGTCTGCCAGAATGTTGGCAATATCAGTTGGTTCAGTGTATTTTGTGCCATTCTGCACTAACTCAGAGCAGATCTGAGAGTTTCCACTTAGGTTCTTGACATAGCTAAAGAATGCTTTGTGGTTATCTTTGGAGTCCTTGACAATTTTTCTTTCGAAGCTAGCCTTGGATGATTTTATGAGGGATCGTAGTTTCTTGCTGATACTAATCAGGGATGTCTTTCCTTCTTGGGATTTTACTCTTTTCTGCACTAGTTTCCTTCTTCTATTGTATAGCTTGTTTATGGCAGGGGTCCACCAGACTGGTTTCCTTTTCTTGGAGGAGTGAGTCTTGGTTTTGCCTGGGATAGCACAATCCATGCATTCTTGCAGGTGCTCATAGAGTGCCTTTGTAAGGGATTCAGCAGCTTGGACAGCTTTGTCCTTTAGCATGGGGGCTGTGAACCTTTCCACCTCAGTCTTAAGTAACATGAAGTTTGCTTTTGAAAAGTTTCTCATGGTGGTTTTCTTGATTGGGGGTGGGGGCGGAATGTAGATATCCAGAGTGATTAGTCTATGGTCTGATCTAACCAGTGAGGGTTTGACCTCCGGTGTAGAACACCGGTTGCCCATGTTGGTGATGACCTGGTCCAATATGCTGTCTCCTCTGGTGAGGATGTTGACCAGTTGATCCAGGGCACTCGAGTTTATGAATTCTAGGAAGCATTGGGCAAGCGAGTTAGTACTTGAGTAGTTCTTCCAGTTAATGTTTGGGTAATTGAAATCACCCAGTATTAGGGCGTTTGGTAGGACCTTCATATTTTCCAGTGTCTCCAGAAATGTGGAATGGGGGTCCTGGGTCATGGTGGATGATCTGTAGCAAGCTACAATTTGAATTGCAGTTTTGCCCATTATTAGTTGCACATGAATGATCTCTGAGGCATTGTGCTGTGCCACTAACCATGAGGTGTGGGTATTCTTGATGTATATGGATATACCCCCACCTTTTGTGTTTCGGTCCATGTTCTGTGGCAGAAACTGACTTCCCTTTTGCAACTTCCTTGATTAATTCTCTTGAGATGAAAAAATAATAGTTTTCTGCAATTACAGTCACTCTGGAGGAGTGGTGGTAAATCCTGCAACATATGCAAATTCTTGCACAAGACTTTTTTTTTCCCAAAGCGATGGAGGTTACTTGGGTTTGACTGCGTTTTGTGTGTGTGTGTGTGTGTGTGTGTGTGTGTGTGTGTGTGTGTGTGTGTGTGTGTGTGTGTGTGTGTGTATGTGTGTCTTAGTGCAGGTATGTCCTGTAATCCACATTCCACTGGTAGTAAGCTATTCAGTGTAACTCAGGTGATTAACTTGTCTATGTTGGGGTCACCATCTGGGTATAAAAGGAGAATGAACAGGGGAGCTATTACTGACACTCATGTAGTATGGCTTAAACAGTGCCAGAAGACCTGACCTTATGTGATGGGATGGCATTAATAAGAAGGTAATAGTGATTTACTAGGCATGGACATTCTTTAGATGTATCCACACCTCACAAAAGGACCAGTTCTCCCTCTTGCCCTGCCCATTCTCCTTGTCCAGTTGCCATTCATGATTCCAGTGTTGAGCAATGGCCTCAAGGATCACCTGCCTCATTCCAGCATATTTTCCTTATCCTGCCAATCTGAGGTTAGCTAGCATAGCTTCATCATTCATTCAACAACCAGGTCCTATAGGTGGCTGGACTGCATAAATGAGCTCACATCTGGCTCATTGTCAGGGCTTCATCTCGCAACACTAATGTTGCTAGCTAGTTCTGCAAGACTTGCAGACTTTGGCATATACTATCGGAGCAGCAAGTTCATGTGAATATCGTGTTTTATCAATTCCTGGCAAGATACACATTTTGCAGAAAATAAAATTCAGAAATACTGCTTGCTAATTAGGCCATTAGTGATGCATAACATTAATGAGCTAATTATGGAGGCAATATGTCATACAAGTCTGTAGTATTCCGAAATGTGCATGTATGTGGGATAATTACCACTACATAGGGAGACTGTGTAGTCTCCTGCTACCAATGTATATCCATGTATCTATTATTCACATCTCCTGGGCTGGATCCTATTTAAGGTTTGTGTTGTACATGTACATGACAAATGTGCTTCTGCCATGTACTGATTTTGTGGCAAAGGTGTAGTGAGGCTGGAGTGAAAGCAGCTGTGCTCAGGTGCAAAGTGCTAAGGGACATGATCAGCAGATGTTGATCAGTCTTCCATGAATTATTGGCATTCAGGAATTAGCACTACATCTATGGCATGAACTCTAGTAGCTCTAGGAGCTGCCTGCTACTATGTTTTGTGGTTTGCTCCTCATGTCCAAAGGGATGAGCAAAGAACTTTTTTTTTTTTTTCCCCACAACTTAAAGTAGAATGGGTTGCCAGATCAGGGGATGGTATTTTTGTGCTGAAGAGCACTTTTGCATGGAAGATACACTATGTATGTTGTGAAACTTCCTATATTTCTAAGGCTTCTTTTGCAGAGGGCAAAACTACCATTTTAATGCTTGCCCTGAGAATCTCTTGTGGATACAAAAGCACATTTATCCAAATATATGTGTTGCCCATTGTATAGAAAGCTATTTGCCATTTGTAACTGTCCAATATAGTATGCTACATAACAACCAGTTCCATGACACACACACAGGCAAATATATAGAAGTCCATTCTGAATTTCAAAATACTGAAATATTGAACCTCAGTATCCCCAGACCATTATGCCAAAAGTGCAGTTTTCCAAATTGCCGAATGTTCAGTATTTGTTGTGCGGTATGTTTTTTTAGTGTGCTGTCCCTTTAAGATTCAGTGGTTTCTGGGTTGTGAACATGATGGCCGATGTGTGGTTATGTTCGGAGATTCAGGTAGGTTTGTATTTTGTAAGTGTTGTGGGTAGAAATGTGGTTTGATTTAGTGTTTTGGGAAGTTTGGGACAAATGGCGTGCAACAAAGTCACCCCTAGACCGCATTAAATTCCAACAGCTAAGGAATGAGACTAAAAAGGCCATTACAAATGACAAAAAAGATTATTACTGCCAACTGCAATATAAACATCAAAACAATCCTCAAAAGTTCTGGGCGGGCTTAAATAATCTTCTCCAACCAGGTAAATCCAACACTCCAACTCCAGGAACATTAAGTGATAATAGCCCAGTAGAAGTAGAAAATACCTTTAATACTTACTTTACAGAGACTATTCAATCCTTAGCCAACCAACTATTGGCTACCAGCACCTCAATAACAGATCCCATATCTAAGTCACTCATCTCCCTTAGCCTCCAACCTGTCTCCACTTCCCTCATCTGATCCTTATTGAAAAAGCTAAAGCCAACTACCCTTTCTACAGATCTTCTCACAGCCGAATATCCACAAAAAGCCTCAGATGTCATAGCATATCCCGTCTCAATCCTAATTAATCGGACCATAACTGAGTCCACAATCCCCTCAATATGGAAAATATCCTATGTTATACCACTCCAGAAAGGGAGCTCATCCACAGAACTTTCAAACTACAGGCCAATAGCCATATTGTCACCACTTGCCAAAATCATGGAAAAATGTGTACAAAAAGAACTTCTACACTATCTTACCCAGAATAATCTACTAGCCAACTCACAACACGGATTCAGACCCCACCATAGCACAACCACTGCCCTCCTCCCTTTTACCAACACTATTAACCATAACCAGAATGACAAAAGAATATCCTCGGCTCTCTTTTTGGACCTGTCTAAAGCCTTCGATATGGTTAACCACCAGTTACTACTCCACACTCTGAAAACCCTGAACTTAGACAACCAAGCCATAAACTGGTTTCATGCCTACCTGTCTGGTAGGCAACAAGCAGTACTCTGGCAGAATAAGCTCTCGCGCCTATTACCTAATACCATAGGGGTTCCTCAAGGCTGTATATTAGGACCTCTTCTCTTTTCAGTCTTTATCAAAGACCTCTATACAGTCATCCCTGAGGCCTCTTGTATTCAATATGCAGATGACTCTACACTAGTATGTTATGATACTTCCACAGTTAATCTACTATCTACAACCCAGCACATCTCTACTACAGTAGAAAATTGGCTATCAGGGCGTCATCTGATCTTGAACCCAAACAAAACCAAACTACTACTCTTCCATCCAACCCATAAACCCTCTCCCATATCCTTTACCATACAATCCAATAATGGGACTATCATCTCCCCAGACTCCTATACTAAACTATTAGGAGTTACCATAGACAATAAACTTAGATTCGACATGCACATTAACCATACCATCAAAACAGTAAACAAGAAACTCGGGTCATTGTACAGGATTAAAACTTTCCTAACTGCAATTGCCAAAGTGGCCATTTCCCGCTCACATCTTCTCTCTACCCTTCTCTATGCCTCTCCCATGCTTACTAACCTTAACAAATCCGATCAAAACAAACTCACATCTTGCTATAATCATATTGCCAGATCTGCAACTGGTATGCCCTATAGAACTCACCACTGCTCTAACCTAAAAAACCTAGGCTGGATAGAACTGCCTAACCTTCTCCAGATGAACCAACTCATAGAAGCTTTTAAAATTCTCAAACAACCTGATAACACTCCTGCACTGAAAAATTTAATTCTTCCTTATTCCAATCTAAGCTGTCTTCGCTCATCAAATAGGAAACTTGTCCAGACAATCAAATCCTATAACTCAGGGGGTGACACTCTGTTTGCCAACGCCATTGGAAAAATATGGAACTCCCTCCCCTGTAACCTCACTCTTAGTACCTCCCTGGACCAATTCAAAAAGAAACTAAAACTCCATTTTAAGTTACATTGGCTTTGCCAATGCTCTAACCCAGATTAGCTCTCCTCACTTAACCTAGATCTCCTTTCTCCCCATACTTATCCTAGCTTAACAACTCAGCTTTTATCTTCAAAAGACCAAACACAATATTTCCTTGTCCAATCTCTGACCATACCTGTAACCCTTAAACCTCTGTTAAAAAAAACAACCTAGGGTAGGAACCTATAACCTTAAACCAGAACATTGTAAAGTAATCAAGCTCAAAGGCTGCTTTTGTTCTTTAACCTAACATGCTTTATAAAATTTGTATAGGAACTGTTGTATTTTTTGTGATAGCTATTGCTAGACTGTTTTTGTTACGATACATATTGTATATCTTTCTCCTTAACTGCACTACTAAATGTAATACTATGTAATATTGTAACATGTATGTAACCTTCTGTCATTGTGGAGCTTTTCTCCCCGGGCCTCCGCTGAAAATGGACATGTATCCAGTCGGACGATCCCGGTCAACAAATGTAAAATAAATAAATAAATAAATAAAGTTTTAGGAGTAAGTTAGGGTAGGTAGGTGAGAGTATGTGAGTAAGTGTTGAGAGTGGTGATTTTTGTACATGTGTAGTGTGTGTGTTTCTCATGGGTATAAGTATGTGTGTAAGTGTTTAGAGTGGTGATTGTTGTACATGTGTAGTGTGTGTTTCTCATGGGTATAAGTATGTGTGTAAGTGTTGAGAGTGGTGATTGTTGTACATGTGTAGTGTGTGTTTCTCATGGGTATAAGTATGTGTGTAAGTGTTGAGAGTGGTGATTTTTGTACATGTGTAGTGTGTGTGTTTCTCATGGGTATAAGTATGTGTGTAAGTGTTGAGAGTGGTGATTGTTGTACATGTGTAGTGTGTGTGTTTCTCATGGGTATAAGTATGTGTGTAAGTGTTGAGAGTGGTGATTGTTGTACATGTGTAGTGTGTGTGTTTCTCATGGGTATAAGTATGTGTGTAAGTGCTGAGAGTGGTGATTGTTGTACATGTGTAGTGTGTGTGTTTCTCATGGGTATAAGTATGTGTGTAAGTGTTGAGAGTGGCGATTTTTGTACATGTGTAGTGTGTGTGTTTCTCATGGGTATAAGTATGTGTGTAAGTGTTGAGAGTGGTGATTGTTGTACATGTGTAGTGTGTGTTTCTCATGGGTATAAGTATGTGTGTAAGTGTTGAGAGTGGTGATTGTTGTACATGTGTAGTGTGTGTTTCTCATGGGTATAAGTATGTGTGTAAGTGTTGAGAGTGGTGATTGTTGTACATGTGTAGTGTGTGTGTGTTTCTCATGGGTATAAGTATGTGTGTAAGTGTTGAGAGTGGTGATTTTTGTACATGTGTAGTGTGTGTGTTTCTCATGGGTATAAGTATGTGTGTAAGTGTTGAGAGTGGTGATTGTTGTACATGTGTAGTGTGTGTGTTTCTCATGGGTATAAGTATGTGTGTAATGGGAGTGTACTCATCAGATACTTGCATGCTTGCATATTATCTTAAGTAAGTGCTCTTCTTAAACAGCAGAACAGTAGAATATAGTAGGAAGATGGTACAAGTAGGTGTCTTGTTTTTTTTTCGTGTTAGTGTGACCTCAGAGTTGGTATATATAAGTAGTGGTGTTGTGGGGGGTGCAGGGGAGTCTGCCCCCATGCTTAAATTTGTGGCAGTTTATGTGTTTTGAGTTTGTTCATTTGTTTGTTATGTCGGGGGAGGGTGGGATGTTAAGTTGTGTTGTTTTAAACGATACTGTAAATGTCTTTATATTCCATTTTTGTTTTGACCTGTGGATATGTATATATATCTATATCTATATATATATATATATAGGTTCATAGGTTCATAGGTTCATACTAGGCTATCTGCCCAAGGGCATTTATAAGCCTAGCCCATAGTTATTTGGCTTTCACCACCCCTTTAGTTTGAATAAAACTATGCCTATTATTTTGTTGTGCCTCTGTCAAGCAGTGACACTGAAGTAATCCCTGGGGTATATCTGCGATCCCCCATCCATTGGTCAAGATTCCTCTTGAACAAGGCCAGCAAGGTGCTCTGCCTCACATGTACCGGGATTTTGTTCCACAGCACAGGGAGTCTCTGGGTGATGAATCTGTCCCTCCAGCACGTTCTATTAATAACCGTGTCAAGGTTTAAGTCTCCCCCTTGTGGTTCTGAGGGATCTAGATTTTTGAGGTGAAGCATATTCATCAAATCAGGGTTTGACATGGCCTTATATGTCAGGCACAGGTCACCTCTGAGCAAGCTGTATGAGACTGAATAGAGCTGGAGTTCTTTCAGTCGGGCAGCATAAGACATATTTTGAGACCCTTTATCCTTTTGGTGAGGAACTTTTGGGGCCTTTCCAGCTGCTGCAGGTGTCGGGTCAGATACATTCCGAATGGGGCATTGTACTCAATTATAGGTCTAATGAGTGATGAGTACAGGGGGACGATGACCTCCCTTGATCTAGATGTGAATCCCTTCATGATCAGGTGGGCAATGTAGAAGGTTTTCCTAACTACTTTAGCAACATGAGTGTCAAACGAAAGGCTACTGTCAACCTGGGTCCCCAGATCCCTGATGACTTCTTCTGTGCTCAGTGGATTGTCACCTATATGGTAGCTAGGGGTAACCTTGTTTTTCCCAAAGGGTATGACTATGCATTTCTTGGCATTTAACTTTAGGCCATGGCTCTGGCACCAGTTATCCGTTTCTGTGAGGCCCTTCTGAAGGATATCTGTGTCAGATGTGTTTTCGACTATGGCGCCCAGTTTGCAGTCATCTGCAAACTTTGTCAGCCATAACCCTCCTGTGTTTGCTTGTACTTCAGAAAAGTAGATGCCGAACAAGAGTGGACCCAGGACTGAGCCCTGTGGGACACCACTTGTGACAGGCTTTGAGTCTGACATGGCTCCAGCAACTCTGACCCTGTGGGTTCTGTCACTTAGCCAGTTTGCAACCCATCTTGTGATGTATGGGTTTACATTCAAGCTGATGAGTTTTTCGATGATACCTGAGTGGGGTATTGTGTCGAAGGCCTTTGCCAGGTCAAGGTAGGCTGTATGGACTGCCTTTCCTCATCAATGGCCTTGGTAACTGTCTCAAAGAAGTCAACCAAGTTTAAAAGGCATGATCTGCCTTTGACAAAGCCAAACTGGGTTGGATCCAAAGTCTGCAAGTTCCCTATGTCTTTATTTATGAGTTCCATTATGATCCTCTCCATGGCTTTGCAGATAAGGCTTGTCAAGCTAATGGGACGGTAATTTCCAGGGTCGGTGGAGGCACCGCCCTTGTGAAGTGGGACCACAGTCGCCGTGCGCCACTCCTTGGGTACATATCCTGAGGTGAGGCTAAGATTAAACAGCTGTCCTAACTGCGGGTTTAATTCCTCATTGAGTTCGTGGAGCACATATATATATATATATGGAGCATATATATATATATATATATATATATATATATATATATATATATATATATACATATCCATAGGTCCACTTCTGAATCTCAAAATACTGAAATATCAAATTTCAGTATCTCGAGACCAGAATGGTAAAAGGCCATAAAAACAAAAATGGAATATAAAGACATTCACAGTATCAAAAGAAAACAACATCATATATATATATATATATATATATATATATATATATATATATATATATATATTATTTTTTTTTTACATCGGTTTTCAGTAATTCAACCACAAATAGACAAATGGTAGAAAATCACATTACAAACACACACACACACACAAATGATTTATGCAGGGTGGCAAATACCTCTGAATCCCTAGATTACACAACAGTGGGGAAACAGAAAAATCCCACAATCCACTGTTTACTAACCCCCCCCCCCAAGAAAGTAAAGTGCTCTTCTTAAACAGCAGAAAAGTAGAATATAGTAGGAAGATGGTAAAAAAAGTAAAAGGCGAGTACTAAGACACAGCTGAAGGTGAAAAAAGGCTTCATTTAGAGATTTGTGTATTGCAGCACAGACAGTCTGCTGCATATGCTCACAACAGGAACTGGATGTAGTCTCTTGACTATTCATGACCATCAGGCTAAGGAAGCAAACTGAGTCACGCCCCTCCCCCAGCATGCATCACAATAAACATAGTAAGCATTAATACTGGCCATTAATATAAGCAGCTAGATCTATGGTTTAACTACTTAATATAAAAAGTGTCTGTATGATTTCAAAGCAATACTCAGTTACAAAACACATTCAGCTAACCTCAACTAACAGTTTGAGCAACTACAGAAATTTAAATGACTTAGTAAGAAAACATCTGGTACTTGTGAATGTACAGTGGCATTGCTGTAGAGTACGTCTCAAAGTAACAGCAGGCATTCAAAGCAAACCTTGCAGTGATTTTATAACACTGATGCACTGCTCTGTAGTTAATAGTACAGTACAAAAATTAAAAGAAACTTTCATTTGTGATAAATTGTCAGTAATGAATATTGCCGCTAAACAATTTACTCAGAACTGCAAATATATTCAAGACAACAAAATTTCTTGATATGTTCAACCACTATTTGATTTTACTGGTACTAACAAAATCCCCGTCATGTTCAATTACTATTTCATATTACATGTACTAAAATCATTTATATGTTCTTTTTCTTAAGCTAACATTTTATCTTTCAAAAACATAAACTGTACTTAAAACCTGTAGATAAGGAATATCAAATGCATGTCTGTGTGATATAATGTGAATATATATATTGTCAATGTGTACTCATGGTATTTTTAATATTTTGAATATGTATATATAGTCTTTTGTGGAGCTTTTCTCCCTGGGCCTCCGCTGAGAAAGGACCTGTGTCCAGATAGACTTTCCCAGTAAACAAATGTAAAATAACAATAAAAATAAAATAATAAATAAAATAAATTATGTTCAGCCAATATTTCACAATCCATGCTTTGCTTCTAGATTGCATTATTCATTGCCATCTACATTTTGCATAAAAATCAATGTTTGCTCTTGAAGAAATGTTTACGCTCACAGGTATATACTAGGACAGCTGTCCTTGCAGACCATTTTAAGCCTCGCCAGTTTCCCTTTTTGTGCTTAAAATAACCTTTCCTGTGTGGTTATAGACTGGCCTTACCCATCCCATAGTCATTAATTGTATATTATCCCTTATGAGAATAACTGAGATAATACCATACATAATTTGAGGGGAGCCACACATGGTATAAAGCATTTAGGAGCTGCCTCTGTCCATTAGTAGCACAGGGTGAAGTCCTGGGGTAAATTTTCTATTTCCCATACATAGACTAAGTTGCACTTGAAAATGGACAGGGTTGAATTTTGCTTTATATGGACAGGGAGTGTGTTCCATAGCAGCAATATCCTCTATGAGCTGTACCTGTCCCTTCAAGCCATTCTTTTCATAGATTCATAGGTAGGTACTAGGCTATTGGCCCTACGGCCTATATAAGCCTAGCCAAAAAGGTACCCTGGCTTTCGCCACCCAATAAAATTATTTTCCTGTGCCCCTGTCGAGCAGAGCCAGAGAAGTGATCCCCGGGGTGAAGTTCTTATTTCCCGTCCAATCATCAAGATTTTTCTTGAAGAGTGCTAATGAGGAGCTTTGTTTGATATAGGTAGGTAGTTTGTTCCAGAGTATGGGAAGTCACTGGGACAGGAATCTATCCCTCCAGCATGTTTTGTTTATTGTGGTGACAAGGTTTAGATCCCTAGAGCATGTAGCTCGGAGGGATTGTGATTTCTTTAAGTGGAGCATGTCCAACAGCTCTGGGTTTGACATAGCTTTGTATCTTAGGGAAAGATCGCCTCTGAGTAGGCGATATGCAATGGAGTAAAGCTGGAGTTTTTTGAAACGATCTGCGTAGGGCATCTGTTTGAGGCCGGTAATCCTCTTTCTGAGGTATTTCTCTGGCCTTTCAAGTTGTTGTAGATGTCTTGTGAGGTACATTATCATACCAAAGGGGTGTTGTACTCCATAATGGGTCTAATGAGTGACAAGTAGAGGGGAACAATGACCTCTTTTTTCCTGGATGAGAAACCTTTTGTGATGAGGTGTGCCACATAGAAGGATTTCCTGACTACTGTGGTGATGTGATTATCAAAGGAGAGACTACTGTCTACCTGTGTCCCAAGGTCTCTTATCATACATTTGGTGTTAAGTAGACTACTGCCTATGTGGTAGTTCATGGGTGCAGAGTTTTTACCAAAGGGGATGACAATGCACTTTTTGGCATTGAGCTTGAGGCCATGGCTTTGACATCAGGCATCTGTCTCAGTGAAGCCCTTTTGTAGGATGTCCACATCGTTAGGAGTTTCGATTATGGCTCCTAGTTTGCAGTAATCTGTGAACTTCATTATCCAAAGACCTTCTGTGTTAGCTTATACTTCAGAGAAGTAGATACCAAACAGGAGAGGACCCAGGACCGAACCCTGTGGTACTCCACTTGTCACTGGTCTGAAGTCAGATTTGGAGTCTGCTACTTTCACAGTGTGGGTTCTTTCAGTGAGTCAGTTTGCAACCCATCCTGTGACATAGGGATTTATACCTAGTTTAGCGAGTTTATCTATAATTCCAGAGTCGGGGATGGTGTTGAAAGCCTTGGCGAGATCTAGATAGGCTGTATGAATCACCTTACCCTCGTCTACGGCTTTGGTAACTGCTTCAAAGAGGTCTATCAGGTTTAGGAGACATGATCTGCCTTTTACAAACCCAAACTGGGTGGGGTCCAGAGTTTGGAGATTACCAATGTCTTTGTTTATAAGTTCCATAATGATACGTTCCATGGCCTTGCAGACCAGGCTTGTCAGGCTAATGGGGTGGTAGTTCCCAGGGTCCATGGTGGCTCCCCCTTTGTGGAGTAAGATAACCATCTCTGTGCACCATTCAGTGGGCACAAAGCCTGAGGTGAGGCTATGATTGAGCATGGTACTTAGGTGGGGTACCAGTTCGTTCTGTGGTTTGTGTAGAACGTAGCCTGGGATGTTGTCAGGTCCCATGGATGCTGTGTTCTTGGCTTTGGAGAGTGTTTTGTACCTGTGAAGCCATGATTACAGGAACTTTGCATTCTTCCAGTATAGAGATGGGCCCTTTAGTGGGTGAGAGGGGAGTAAAGTTAGCACTGAACCTATCTGCCAGGATGTTGGCAATATCAGTTGATTCTGTATATTTAGTGCCATTGTGTTGTAACCCAGGGCAGATCTGAGTGTTACCATTGAGATTCTTGACATAGCTATAGAATGCTTTGTGGTTGTCTTTAGAATCAGTGGCGATTTTGTTTTCATAACTAGCTTTGGAGTATTTTATGAGGGATCTCAGCTTCTTTCTGAGGCTGACCAGGGAGTTCCTCCAATCATGGGATTTTACTCTTTTTTTGCAACAGTTTCTTTCTTCTTTTGTAGAGTTTGTTTATGGCAGGGGACCGCCAGATTGGCTTCCTTTTTTTGGAGGATAGCATCTTGGTTTGGTTAGGGATAGCACGATCCATGTACTCATGTAAGTGCTTATAAAGTGCATTCGTGTAAGATTCAACAGACGTACCTCTATTGTCCGTCTGATTGGGTGTTGTGAAGTTTGCCACTTCTGTCTTGAATTTGGCTTTGGAGAATTTTTTTACGGCGGTTTCCCTAATGGGGGATGGGGGCAGGATGTAGATGTCTAGGCTGATTAGTTTGTGGTTGGATCTGACCAATGAGGAATTGACCTCTGGTGTGGAACACCAGTCACCCATGTTGGTAATGACCAGGTCTAGGATATTGCTGCCCTGGTGGTGGTGTGGATAAGTTGATCCAAGGCATTGGAATATATGAATTCCAGAAAACGTTGAGCAAAATAATTGGTACCCCCACAGTTAATGGTGGGGTAGCTGAAATCACCCATTATTAGGGTGTTGGGTTGTACCCTAATATTTTCTAGTGTAGAAAAGAAATGAGGAGTGGGAATCCTGTTGCATGGTGGGGAATCTGTAGCAAGCTACAATTTGGATTATGGTCTTGTGCAGAGTTAGTTGAAATTGGATAATCTCAGATGCATTATGCTGAGCAACTAACCTGGAGGTGTGGATATCCTTAATGATTATGGACACACCTCTGCCTTTAGTGTTTCAGTCCAGGTTATGTGGCCGAAAGGTGTGGTAGGAATTATAGCCTGGTAATGCAGGGGTGCTCTCTGGGGCCTTGCACTAGGTCTCTGTCACTGCACAGATGTTGTTATCCATTTTAAGGATTGCCTCGAGTGAGTGCATGTTGAGGTTTAGACTTCTAGCATTGAATAGAATTACCCTCAGATTTTGCTTGCTTGTACCTGTTATGGTCATAAATTTATCATTTGAACCTTGCCTAAAAAAGGCACTATAGGAGTGGCAAGAGCCTTAACCAGTATTCGGAATCCCAAGGGCGACAGGTGCAGGCCATCTCTGGCAAAGCATCGTGGTCTGTCGATCATGTCATACCAGGCAGACAGATACTGGATCCCTTTAGAATGACATCAGAAGCTTAGCCAATTGTTGAAGTCAATCATTTTGGCCTTGTACTGTAGTATCATTCTGGGTGATGGCAGGATGCTACTCAGGGCTAGGGTCATACCTGCCTGGGCTACAAGATCAGAGAGCTACTCCATGTCTCTTTTCATGTAGTCCAGGGAGGTATGTCTCAGGTCACTCACACCGACATGGACAATGACAGAATCATATTTGTACTTGTTGTGGAGTGAACTGATTGTGTGCATTATGCAGTGGATCCTGGAAACCGACATGCAGCTGACAGTAACTTTCTGCTTGTTTAGCCTGGTGAGTGGAACATCAGTGTGCCTGACTAAACAGTCACCTATGACTAGAGTGTTGGGTATGTTTTTATGCCTTATGGGCTGTGGTTGAGTGGCACACTGAGTTTGTGGGCTATATGTCATTTGGGTTGTGCTGGGGGGTTGTGGTTGCTTGTATTTCTGCCGGAAGTCTCTGTTGCTTGAGCAGATTTTAATTGAGAGACTCCGCGAATGTAGGTGTGTGTTTTGTGTTTCTATGTGTGTACTTTGGTGGTGTAGGTTATACCACCTATAACTATTGCAACATGGCCATGTACAAAGCAGCAAAATGCAGTCAGGTTTCCATGGTGCAGAATAGTAGTCTGCAGTACTGCAGCTATTTACAAATAAACAGGTGAAGCAACCAGAGCTATATCCAGCACTAGTTAAGCTAAGCAGTTGCCTACGGCCTGTGTTGGCTTGAGGGGGTCCATGTTGGCTTGGTTCTTTATAATAAAAAGAAACTAGACGCTTACCATTGGTAATTTCAACTAACATTAGGACCTTGTGGAGACCAAACACAGCAAATATTAGGACTTTGAGGAAGTTCTCCTAACATGCAAGAACTTCTACAAGCCTCAGATACCTCACCGTTAGGATGTTTCCTAACATCAAGCCACATGGGAGATTTAAAGCAATGGCTTCTGTAATGGTGGTAAAGATGGATTTGTTGTAAAAGAGCAAGCCCCATTGGATTTGTTACAGAAGAGAAAGCCCTGATTTCATTTTGAAGAAGAACAGGATATACAAGCATCTGATAAGGATGCAAGTAAGCCGCAATTTTATTTTGAAGAGCAGGATATCCCAATTTTATTTTGAAGAGCAGATATACAATCATCTGGTAAAGGTGCCTGCATATGTGTGTGTGTGTGTGTGTGTGTGTGTGTGTGTGTGTGTGTGTGTGTGTGTGTGTGTGTGTGTGTGTGTGTGTGTGTGTGTGTGTGTGTGTGTGTGTGTGTGTGTGTGTGTGTGTTTGTGTGTGTGTGTGTGTGTGTGTGTGTGTATGTGTGTTTGTGTGCTCACGCACGTGCATCTGTAATACCCCAGTTAAGGGCACTGTCAAGTTAGAAAATAAAATAAAACAGGCTGACCACAGCTGAACAAACTTCCAGATTCCAAATTCCAGATTCCACATGAATAAAACTTTAATAGGACAACAAGAGTAAGCGCTTTCACGATCCAACAACTGATCGCTTCTTCAGACTCATTAAAACATACATCAAAGCAATGAATTTAAAAACCAAATGCATCCAATCAGAGAACTAATGCTCTGTGACATCATATGACACATTTAAAAGACAAAAATCAGTGCATATATAATATAGTAACAATGTATATAAATAAGATATCTAATAAATATCCTTGTTTAAAACTATCATTACATTTTAAAATTAATGAAGTAAGACTATTCAGTGTTTTAAAAGTCTGGATTTCAAAAATGGTTCTAGAGAGACAGCGCTATTTAACCTAGGGGGTTTATCTGCTTGAAGTTGCAGAATCCATTTCTGTTCTACCTCCTCCACTTTATTCTTAATGTCCCCTCCTCTATTGTTTTTACTAATTATTTCTATAACCATGAAGTTTGAATTTTCTGCCTGTATGTGTTTTATTTGTTATATCTCTCAAATGTTCAAACACATATTCTTTAAGGCATCTATCAGTTTTGCCTATATAAAATACAGAGCATCTAGTGCAAAAACTAAAATAAACTAGGTGGTGTGTTCTACAATCTGCATAAAAGTTGACCTCAATGGTGAAGGCTAGACTGGGATGTTTATAAACAGATTTATTGTATAAATAATTACAGGCCATGAAGTTTCTTCAGGGAAAGGTCCCTATTCTTTGTGATAATATTGGTTGTTTTAAGGAACTTGATTTATAGCAGAGCTGTCTTTTTAAAGATTTCTTATTTATGAATGAAAACTTAGGTTTATCTTCTAAGACATTATGTAGCTCTGGCACTGAGTGCAAAATATTCCAATTCTTTTCAATGATACCACAAAATCTCCTAATATCACTTGAATAAGTTACTGGGAATCAGACTTTCATGACATTACCATCTTGTGTATTATTTTCTTCTCCAACTGTTTCATTTCAAGTTTTCATTCATAAATAAGAAATCTTTAAAAAGACAGCTCTGCTATAAATCAAGTTCCTTAAAACAACCAGTATTATCACAAAGAATAGGAACCTTTCCCTGTAGAAACTTTGTGGCCTGTAATTATTTATACAATAAATCTGTTTATAAACATCCCACTCTAGCCTTCACCATTGAGGTCAACTTTTATGCTGATTGTAGAACACATCACCTAGTTTATTTTAGTTTTTGCACTAGTTGCTCTGTATTTTATATAGGCAAGACTGATAGATGCCTTAAAGAACGTGTGTTTGAACATTTGAGAGATATAAAAATAAGAAAGACACTAGTGCTTTGGCTAAACACGTACAGGCAGAAAATTCACAACACATTTTTAACTTCATGATGATAGAAATAATTAGTAAAAACAATAGAGGAGGCAGAACAGAAATGGATTCTGCAACTTCAAGCAAACCCCCCCCCTAAAGTGAAAAGGTCTCTCTAAAACCATTTTGAAATCAGACCCTAAAAACTGAATAGTCTTACTTCATTAATTTTAAAATGTAATGATAGTTTTAAACAAGGATATTTATTAGATATCTTATTTATATATATTGTTACTATATTATATATGCACTGCTTTTTGCCTTTTAAATGTGTCATATGATGTCACAGAGCATTAGTTCTCTGATTGGATGCATTTGTTTTTCAAATTCATTGCTTTGATGTATGTTTTAATGAGTCTGAAGAAGCGATCAGTTGTTGGATCGCAAAAGCGCTTACTCTTGTTGTCCTATTAAAGTTTTATTCTTGTGGAATCTGGAATTTGGAATCTGGAAATTTGTTCAGCCGTGGTCAGCCTGTTTTATTTTATTTTCTACTGTTGCTCTGAGGTATAAACCGGGTGTTTATCCAGTCTTTGGACCTTTTTCTTTTCACTGTCAAGTTAAGTGACTGTTCAGAGTCAAACCATGAGCCTTTAAATATTAAGAGCTAGCAAGCGCCTTAATCCTCCACACTAACTGCCAACTGCCAGGTTATCCTTCATTTTCTTTCTTTTTTTTTTGCTTTTGTAGGTCACGGAGAATTACAATGTCAGTCAGATATGCAGAGTTGTGCTATGCAGTGTCAGTGGTGCAACAGGCAGCAAGCTTGCTTTTGGTGCACAAGACTTGTGGGTTTTGTTCCCACACCAAGTTGATCAATGCTGACACCACTGTGCAGCATGTGGGGGGGGGGTGCTGCACTCCTGAGTATGTTCTCCTTTGAATGAGATGTTCAGTAACAAGTATGAAGCTATTGTCAATTTGCCAACCATTCCCTATTGCACATCACAAGCACACCATTTTTTATGTAACTTAGGTAACTTACTCTTCAAAGGCAGGAGGCACTGAATTTGTAGATGAAACACTGAAATACAAATTTGTTTGCCAGCAGCAACCTCTTGTTAGTTATAGTTTTCTTTAATGTGGAATTATTCGGATGACTTTTACTTTTGCAGGAATTGTGCATATTGACTGATATTGGTGGATTTATAATGGCAGTCATTTGAGTGGCCTTTTATGGCTGAAATGTTCTGAAATTGGGTAGTTTCATCATTATTAGTTCACGTGTTTGCACAGTGGTACAGCAAACATATTGTCACCTCACAGTAAGAGGTTATAGGGATAAGGGCATGAGATGACAAAGGAAAATTGAGTTACCCACATGAGCAGCATATGTATGACCACAGTTGTTGTTTTAGTAAAGGCTTCATAATGAAAAGTTTCATGGTCTCTTTTAGATAAATTGGAATGGTATGGCAGAGTTTAGACATATAATGGGATTATAGTGAGTTTCCTGTTGAGTTATTAGCTTTTGTAACACCAACCTTTATAATCCGCTGTACTCTTGCAATTGTTCACAAGTACTCCTAACAGTAGATTACAACCCACTGATACAAGAGAGCCAACCCCATCCTCTCACATCCAGACAGACCTAGACTTTGTAACCACTTTGAACTCATGTATACCTGGTGCACAGACACAACTAACAGGGGATGGCAGCCAAGTGACACAGAACTGCCAACCAGCCCCTCCACACAGACATATCCAAGCACCCCTAGACTTTTTACCACTAACATTTTAACTGTAATCATGCACTTGATCACACTTGTTCACAGACACAGCAAGCATAGAGCTGACAGCCCCCTGATGCAGGACAACCATCCTCTCCTTAGCCATACAGCTCTTGGCAATGTATACAACATATGAGCCCTACACACTGGACCCATCCTGGCATATGCAGAAATCTGCACATGTACCAACTTAACTTCATTATGACATAGGTACCTCTATGCACTCACACACATCCTTCCAATTTATGATGTCATGTCTCCCTAAGTGTATGAATGTGCGACAAATAGGATGGACATTAGAAGGAAGACAAGTTCAGCTCTATAAAGAAAAATGTATTGCTGTAGACAGTCTAGACACATGAGTGGTAGCTTTTCAGGAGAGGGGTATCCAACAGCCTCTACATAAGTGGAAAACAATGGTGTATGCTGTCAATGCAGTAGGTAGGATGAACTACATCATACATCAGTGTCAACAGCATATAAATGATATGATATAAAGTGCCACTAAGAAGGCACCACATAAAAGTGGAACAGGTAGTGACACAGGGTTGTACTCCATCACATTCCACTTTCACAGAGGAAGAATTCATTTAAACATCCCTGCATGGTGATGGTTACAAGACAAGCATCATACATGCAGGTATCAACTCAGGTTCTAGGAGTAATCAGATGCCTCATATCTCTTATGTAGACCAGTCAGGTATATATTTATACAACATGATATACTGCCACTGAGTATGTACCCATGTTCCAGTGCATACACTAACTACTTCCTCAGTCCTTTGTAGCTACATCAGGCATACAGACAAGGGGAACTGGTGCCACAGGTAGGCATTCATATTTAGTTATTGGACTCCAGTCATCTGTAGCATGTACACCATGAGACATGCAGCATGTGGGCCACACATTATCTATCATATGATCTGTTGTACACCTGTATGCACTGGGACCGCCTCCTGTGATATATGAACAAGCTGGTCACAACAACAACAGCAAAAACAGGCTGACGCCAGTTCTCTCCTGAAGTCTAATGATAGCACAAGAACAGCAACAACAGGGTGAAGCCAGTCCACTCCTGGAGTTGAATTATGGCACTAATGTACACACAGTGCCCAGAGATATAGACTCTATCCATTTCACTCCTGAGTAGGCATGTATCCTCTGGCCAAGATAACAATGTAGCTTCCTCTGCACATAAAACTACATATTGTGGTATACTGACTACCCACTTTGTAGGGACCTCCACATAACTCTCAACCTCTTAGTGCAAGAAATCTGGAGAAAGGCTAAAATAATGGGAGGGATGTCCAACAAAATAGGAACAGATTTTAAATATTGCTCCTATAAACTTAGAATGTTGCTAAAATACTTAGATTTGTATTATGATGGATTTTCTAAAAGATATGAAGTTTGAAACAAGTGTAAAACTCAAATGTATGTCATCATTTAGTGACTTCAATTCTCAGTGATTTGTCAGAAAAGTAAAACTTTATGAGAAACAAACCAAAAATATGAGGTAAAAATCTGGACATTCTGCAAAACTCTGGACAGTTGAGAGGTGTGTGTCATCTCCAACTTCAGTGATGTCATGGCCAGTGCTAGTGGTGGTCCATCTGGGGAGGACAAGCATACTGCTTCTGATATTCAGATACCCACCATAAGGTCACCTAGTGATGTAACATAAAATGAGTATGGAACAAAGGAAGGCTATAGGATGATGTTCAAATGTCAATCACCATAGACATTTGCCTCTGGAATCCCTCAGCATTTTAGTGCCTCTGGTGATAGTGCTAACTGTGCAATATGACTGTACGAGTCAGTAGTCATCTGGCAGTTGTATACATGTATCTGTGGAATATAAACCTGTGTGCGCCTGAGTGTGGTGTGCCTGCCTCTAGATAAATGGGTTATGGCTCATGCACACACACTGCACTCCCCATTTCCCTACTATGGCAAGCCTGCTGATGTCTTCACCTTGAAATACACTTTTGGGGACATAGTAGCCCAATAATCTCGGTGGTGTGTCCTGTAACTGTGTAATGCTATAGTGTGATAAACTAGTTAGGTAGGAATTCTATTCCCAGACATGGAAAGTGTGGATGTTTGTGTGTGTGTGTGTGTGTTTGTTTGTCTGTATAGAGAGCAATGCTTCTGAGGCCATTCACAGTCAGTACAACCTCCAGTGCCCATCTTTGGCAAGCCTGCTGATGTCATTCACTTTGCAATACACCTTTAGGAAAGGAGTAACCCAGTAATCTCCGTAGTGTGTCCTATAACTGTGTAATGCTGTAGTGTGACAAACTAGTTAGGTAGGAGTTCTATTCCGAGACATGGTAAGTGTGTGTGTAAAGATCAATGTTTTTTGGCCATTCACAGTCACTACGCACACCTACAAATGGAGAACATTGATAACTGTGCAGTAACAGAGACCTGCTCCAAGCCTCCAGAGAGCACCCCTGTAATACCAGGTACAGCTCTCACCACACCTGTTGGCCACCAAACCAGGACCAAAACAATAAAGGTGGAGAAGTGTCCATATTCACCAAGGGTATTCACACAACCAGGCTACTTGCCCAACAGAATGTGTCTGAAATACCCCAGGTAAAACTAACAGTAGGTTAGACTGCATTCCAAATTGTATAGCTTGCTACAGATCCCCCACCATGCCCCATGATTCCCACTACAGCCTTTGAAACATATTGTGAAATATTTATTTATTTATTTATTTATATATTATGATACAAGCAAACACCCTAATACTAGGTGACTTACACTACCTTGCCGTTAACTGGGAAAACTACTTGCGTACCTACACGTGTGCCCAACAGTTCTTGGAAGTCATAATTCCCAATGTCCTGGATCAGGTAACCCATAGTCCCACCAGGGTCTCAAATATCCTAGACCTGGTCATTACCAACATGGGAATTCAATGCTCCACACCTATGGTCACCCCATCGGGGGTCAGGTATGCCCATGAGCTAATCACCCTTAACATCAACATCCTTCCCCCACATCCCAGTAAGGAAAGCTCAGTAACACACATCTCCAAAACCAATGTCATGCTACACATGTCAGATGTGACTAACATCATGATACCCATGCAGAAGGAAACTGAAAGGACAACTGCTGAATCATACATGAAGGCACTGTACGAGCATATCCACTCATGCATGAATCGTGCCATCCAATATTGAACCAGGATGCTCCCCATCCAAGAAAAGGATGTCAATGTGGTAGTCTCCTGTCATAAACATACTGTACAACAAAAGGAGGAAACTCTTGCAGAAATGGGGGACTTTCCATGATGCAAAATACTCCCTTACCAGCTACAGTAAGAGGCAGAGACCCCTCATGACATTCACCAAGGCTAGTTATGAGCATAATATAGTCACAGATGCCAAAGACAACTAAAAGCCATTCCATAGCTATGTGAGGAATCTAAATGGCAATGCTCAGAACTGCTGTGAGCTACAACAGGATTCTACTAAATTCACTCCTCCCAGGGATATTGCCAATATCCTGGCAGATTGATTCAGTGCCAACTGCACCCCCCCTCCCAACCCTAAAAGGGCCCATCTCAACACAGATAGAATGCCATATTCCGGTAATAATGGCCACATAGGTAAAAAGCACACTCTACAGAGCTATGACAACAGCAGCCATGGGACCAGTCAACATCTCGGGCTGTGTACTACATGAGCTACAAACTGCATGTGCACCTCACCTACATGCTATGTCTAATCATAGAAACCCCTCAGGCTTCATGCCAACTGTGTGTTGCACAGCTACAGTTATCCCAGTCCACAAGGGGGATTCACCTTGGATTCTGGGAACTACAGCCCCAGCAGTATGGCGTGCCTGGTCTGCAAGGCCATGGAATGTATTAACATGGAAAGTAAAACAAAGGCATTGGCTACCTGCAAACACTGGACCCTAACTAGGTTTGGTTTGTGAAGGGCTAATCATGTCACCTCAACCTGAATGACAACTGTAAATCCATCTCCAGAACAGTGGATGAGGGTAAGGTGGTTCACGCAGCCTATCTGGACCTCGCCAAGCCCTTAGACACCATCCCCCAGTTTGGAATCATAGTTAAATGTATCAAGCTGGCCATTACTCCCAATGTCACCCGATGGGCCACCAACTGCTCTACTGCCGCAACCCACACTGTAAATGTAGGTGACACCAAACCAAGCCCCAGACAAGTGACAGTTGGAGCACCTTAGGGTTCAGTCCTGCCACCACTCTTGTTTGGCATCTACTGCTCTGAAGTACAGTCTAACAATACGGGACACCGGCAAACAAAGGTCACAGATAACTGCACACTGGGAGCCAATATTGGATCCCCACATGATGTGGATATTCTACAGAAGGGCCTTACAGAAAGACTTGCTTGGTGCCTGAGCCATGGCCTTAAGATCAATGCCAAGAAATATATAGTTATCCCCACTGGGAAGGGACATGTACCTGTGAAGTACCACATAGGTGGCAGTACACTAAACACCTAAAGTGTGATAACAGAACTAGGGAAACAGGTGGACAGTGGTCTCAACTTGGATAGACACATCACCACAACAGTCAGGAAACCCACCTATGTGCCACACCTCCCACTAAGGGCTTTACATCCAGGAAAAGGAGGCCATTGTCCCATTGTAGGCATCTCTCAGTAAACCCAGTACAGACTACAATGGCCTGTTACGTATGTACCTCACAAGACATCTGCAACAAGTAGAGAAGTTGCAGACATACCTCATGAAATGACCATAGGTCTAAACCAGATGCCCTATGCTGACCGTCTGAAAATCATCCAGCTATACTCTGTCACGCATTGTGTTCTCAGAGGCAATATGTGCTTAACATACCATGCCATGTCAAAACCACAGCTGTTGGACATGCTACACTTGAATTCCAAACCCTCACAGCCACATGATCCAGGGATCCAAATCCTGTCATCACAATGAACATCACATGCAGGAAGGATGTGTTCCTGACCCAGGGACACCCCAGAAGCTGGAATAGACTACCCATACATGTCAAGCAGAATGCCTCTTTGGCCCTCTTCAAAAGGAACCTGGACAATTGGATGGGAGATAGGACATTTACCCTGTGGATCATGTCAGCTGCCCTGCTAGACAGGGGTGCAGGGAAGTAAATATTGTGGAAAGTCATAGCCAGAGAATTGTCATGTCTAGGCATGTATAGGCCCTAGGGCCGATAGCCTAGTATCAACATATGACCCTATGAACCTATGAACTACACTTTCCATTGCCCACCCTTGGCAAGCCTGCTGATGTCATTCACTTTGAAATACACCTTTGGGGAAAAAATAGCCCAATAATCTCTGAGGCATGTCCTATAACTGCGTAATGATGTAGTATGATACACTAGTTAGGTAGAAGTTCTATTCCCAGACATGACAAGAGTTGATGTTTGTGTGCGTGTTTGTTTGTCTTTGTAGGGAGCAATGCTTTTGAGGCCATTCACAGTCACTACAACCTCCATTGTCTTTCTTTGGCAAGCCTGCTGATGTCATTCACTTTGAAATACACCTTTGGGGAAAAAGTAACCGGTAATCTCTGTGGCACGTCCCATAACTGTGTAATGTTGTAGTGTGATAAACTAGCTAGGTAGAAGTTCTATTCCCAGTCATGGCAAGCATGTGTGTGTGTTTGCTTGTCTGTGTAGGGAGTAATGCTTTTGAGGCCATTCACAGTCACTACAACCTCCATTGCCCTTCTTTGGCAAGCCTGCTGATGTCATTGACTTTGAAATACACCTTTGGGGAAAGAGTGACCCAGTAATCTCCGTGGCATGTGCTGTAACTGTGTAATGCTGTAGTGTGATATACTAGTTAGGTAGTGGTTCTATTCTCAGATATGGCAAGTGTGGATGTTTGTGTTTGTTTGTCTGTGTAGGGAGCAATGCTTTTGATGCCATTAACAGTCACTACAACCTCCATCGCCCTTCTTTGGCAAGCTTGCTGATGTCATTCACATTGAAATACACCTTTGGGGAAGAAGTAGCCCAACAATCTCCATAGCGCAAGCTGTAACTGCATAATGCTGTAGTGTGATGTACTAGATAGGTAGACGTTCCAATCCCAGATATGACAACTGTGTGGCTTGGTGTGTATGTGTGTGTTTATCTTTGTCATTCATATCCTGTGTGGAAGTGGCTGTGAGTGTGTAATAACTGGACTCATTCTGGAGTGGGTTTTGCATATTTCTTATATGGTTGGACTATTATATGTCACAATGTCTGACTTACAAGGATAACAGATGTCAAACAGCAAAGAAGCTGGGGTTGACAATCCATACCCCTACACGTGACATCAAGGCCTGGCGAATAATTTAGAAAACCCTTGTATTACCCAAAGAACACTCTCAACCCATGTCTCATACACAAACACACTCGGCTAGACAACAACCACTTTGTTGGTAGATCCCTGCACATTGCCCACAGATAGTAACCACGGTGTGATTGCAGCAGACTACAGAGGGCATGGCACCCTGTCCCATCACTACAACAGGCACATAGTTGCATACAGTGCTCCTTCACTATGTTCCCCACTGGACTCCTGGAACAACTGTAGTGCCATCAAGTGTAACCCACAAACAACATACCAAGCCTTAAACACATGCCCTGTATGGACAGATGCCACTGACACCAGAGAACAACTGTGTCATGCTGTGAATGTAGGTGCAAGGTCAACCTGGTGTCCATTGACAGTTCCCACCACATGCGTCCAGGAATGGCACATCTGATGATAACAATCTGTGTACACACCATGTCCCAGACATGCCAGGTACACTTCCACATGTCACAGAACATGCATGTGGAACTTGTGCTCATCCCAGACACTGTCCATGAACACATGCATGGCAAGCATTGCACAGCACAGGCCACCCACAATAGTAACCCAGATAACTGGATGGTGAATACATTACCCACCTGTGCGGGCCAATCCAGGCACTACACCCCTGAGCCACACTGCAGACCATTTTCATATAGCCTGATGCCAAGGTATATCCTTTAAATAGCCTTGTACAGCCTTCTGGCACAGTCAACCACTACACACCTGTGAAGCACTGCACCCATGCATGTCAGTACTGGCAACGTATGTGTATGTGTGTGTGTGTGTGTGTGTGTGTGTGTGTGTGTGTGTGTGTGTGTGTGTGTGTGTGTGTGTGTGTGTGTGTGTGTGTGTGTGTGTGTGTGTGTGTGTGTGTGTGTGTGTGTGTGTGTGTGTGTGTGTGTGTGTGTGTGTGTGTGTGTGTGTGTGTGTGTGTGTGAAATATAATGATTTTGACCCCATTCACACTCACTACACCTCTCATTGGCCAACTGAAGCATACCTTCTGACGTCAGACACCTTCCCATACCCTTTGCCCATATATCATCCTTATAACCCCTGTGGTGCATGCGATACATGCATATTACTGTATTGTGACAAACTAGCTAGTTAGGAAGTCTAATCCTCACCCTGCCAACTGTGTTAATGTGTGTGAGTCCCTGAGAGAGTGTGGCTGTGTCGATGTTGACACCTGTTCATGTGGACAGGCACGTGTACTACACCTACCTTATCCCTCCTATATCACTGTTGCAGATGTCACTCACCATCAGATATACCTTTGGATAGCTCACCAACATGTAAGCTCTGTGGCACATGCAATAACTGCATAGACATGTGATAGTAATGCATAGTCAGTCAGGTTCGCAGATGACTGCAAATTGGGGGCTATAATCTAATCTCCAGCTGACACAAGCATCCTCCAAAAGGGTCTCACAGAGATGGATGCTTGGTGCCAGAGCCATGGCCTCAAGCTAAATGCTAAAAAGTGCATAGTCATCCCCTTTGGGAAAAACAAGGTGCCCACAAATTACCACATAAGTAGTAATCCATTAAGTACGGAAGAAGTAATTATAGATTTGGGGACCAACATAGATAGTAATCTCTCCTTTGATAATCACATTGCCAAAGTGGTTAGAAAAACCTTCTATATAGCCCACCTTATCACGAAAGGGTTCGCATCTAGATCAAGAGAGGTCATTGTGCCCCTCTACTCGTCACTCATCAGGCCCATAATTGAATACAATGCCTCTTTTGGGATGTACCTTACCCGACACCTGCAACAACTGGAGAGACCCCAAAAGTACCTCACCAAGAGGATCATGGGCTACAAACAGATGTCTTATGCAGCTCGACTAAAGAAACTCCAGCTCTACTCAGTTGCTTTCTGCCTATTCAGGGGCGATCTATGCCTGATGTACAAAGCCATGTCAAACCCAGAATTAACGGACATGCTCCACCTCAAAAAATCCAAGTCCCTTAGAGCTACACGCTCCAGGGACTTAAACCTCAGCACAAAAATAAATAGGACATGCTGGAAGGATAGATTCATTTCCCAGAGGCTCCCCTCACTCTGGAATAGAATCCCAATTCATGTTAGACATAGCCCCTCGCTGACCCTCTTCAAGCGAAATCTGGACGCGTGGATGGGAAAATCGCAAATTCACCCCTGGAATCTCTTCTGTGTCCCTGCTAGACAGAGGCACAGTAAACTAATCTTAAAGTGTACCTTCTGTGACCTACTTTACAGAGGCACAGTAGGCTAATCTAATAGGGTGGCAGAAGCCAAATACACTCTGGCTAGACTTATAAATGCCCTAGGGCAGATAGCCTAGTATCTACCTATGAACCTATGAACCTATGAGTAGTTTGAAACCTCGTACTGGTAAGTGTGTGACACAAACATGCTTAGGATTTAATCTCCCACCCCTCCCTTTCTTACTTTGCCTCTGTCTGTCTCTCTCACTCCCTCTCTGGTGGATCTGGAGAAGTACACCTGGTTTGCTTAGGCAGCAGCTTGTATTTTGTAAGTGATGCTCATGATCAGCTGATGGCCTCTGCACGAATTGCAGTCCCCCACTAGGTGATTGCATGTGGAACAGCGGTGGTAACATTCCCATAGCCAATTGCATGGAAACACATTCCTATACCTAGGAACATCATGTGGGTGTTGGGCCTTTTCATTACTGTGAGCAGGACCTCATGTCGATGTTTGGCAAACTGCACCACAGATGGTATTGGGATATACCTCTAACAACGTGCACTGTGGAGACAGGCCAACAGACAGGAGGGGGATGTTCCAGACATGACTACAGAATGTAAGGGTTTTTCTTCTGCATTTGGAGTAATGTTGGTTTAACAGGGTTTGTGTGGATATGGCTGGTCTACATGATTTGTTACCTGTCATGACAGTTTTATGTGTTTGAGGAAACTCCCACCTGTAGGGTTATCTGCAGACTGGGCAGTGTTTGGTGTCTTATGTCTCTTGTGTTACTCACAGATCACCTATCTTAGAACTGCAGAAGCATAGTCTGATGATTACAGTCACTACGTGGTGACAGCCATGAGAGTTACTGACTTCCTATACCTCATAGGACATATGTCACAACAAACTCTGTTACAACAGTAAATGTATGAGGTTATCACAGCAACATGCCAATATTGGCTCAATGTTTATGGCTCCAGCCACAAGTCTGTCAGCCTTTGTACATATGTCATGCAGTAAGAGGCGCATATGTTCTGTACACCATTATTTATTGGCAACATACCTGATAACAAGCCAGTCAGATATCAGACTGCTAGACGTGTTATGTATAGTATGGGTTATTTCTGAGGACATAACCTGGGCATTCCGTGATTGTGTGTACAGTAATGGGGTCTGTGTACATATGGTGATTGTCAACAGTATGTGTATTGCGAATATGTACCTTGGCCTGTGTACAGACTGTGATAGATGTTATTGTTCTTGGTCCTGTGCTATCTGATGCTACATGCTGCTCCGGTATATGGTACCCTATCGGCAAACATGTTTGTAGGGCCAAACACACACATGTCCCATACCACAGACAGGCATTGGACTACACTGTGTCATGACCCAGTTTATGTAGTGTTAGTATTTGAGTGGCACATATGAGGATGGTGTTGATCAGACAGTCCATATAGTGTCATATTAAGCTTGTGTACCATATGTGGCTGTGTTCAAGTTGGTTGTGGGTATGCACTTTCTCACAGGTGTCTGTTACTCTGTGCTGTAACATGCCTGTAGAGCCTGCTATATTTTCAGGTTCATGTCTATTCCCCCATACAAAATGTAGGCCAGTGTTGTGGCAGTCTGCCTGTAGTTTGCACAGTGCTTTGTTACATGCCTAGCAGCTTAGTATAATTACCCAGTGGGATGTTATGTCCAGATATTTGCAAGACATACTGCTGCCAGGCCACCATAACTGTTGTGTATTTCTGACAAAGCAGTGGGATTCTGTCCAGATGTATGTCACTAACTACTGGGTAGTATGTGGCCATGTGACCTCTGCACCACCAGTTATTATGTGTCAGGACAGACAGGCATGTGTGAATGCATAAACTGTGTGGGCATATGTAGTCCAGTATTTACATGATATACCCATGTACATGGCTGTTAACATCCACATTGTTAGGCTTGGTCCACATGTCTCACACAAAGGTGATCTGTGTATAGCTCTGGACTGACCACAGTGTGCCAGACTGTCCACATATATTGGTCATATCTCTGCTGTGGTCCACAGGATCATTACTGTCATATTAGTGGTACTGTGCTATGATGTCCTTAGGATGTCTGTCAGTAACCAATGGCGTACATGTCAATAGCAGATGTGACCTCCCACACACGACATGTTTGTTAAGACAACCCCTGTTACAGTAGCAACAGTCTACATATATACCTGTAATACATACATGACATCCCCTTGCACTAAGAGGTTGAGACTGCAGGTGCTGAGGTAGGATTCCACTCCATGTTCTGGACATATGGTAAACATATATGTATATAGATATAGATATATATACATATACATATCTACATACATATTTGGATATATATTTATATATATAGATATATATGTACACACACACACACACACACACACACACACACACATATATATATATATATATATATATATATATATATATATATATACACATATGCACAGCTATATATGTCTACACATATACATATATATAGATATATATGCACATATAGTTATGGATATCTACATATATCCAAAACAGCAAAAAAACAATGGCAGCACCAGGAAATGACGTTCAAGATTTAATCCACAAGTTCAAGACAATATTTCAAGTAAAATACAAGCCAGTAAAGCTTTGTTCTCTGCAATGGAGACTTCTTCAGACGAATCTTAGTCTGAAGAAGTCTCCATTGCAGGAGACGAAAGCGCTTACTTTTGGCTTGTATTTTACTTGAAATATTGTCTTGAACTTGTGGATTAAATCTTGAACGTCATTTCCTGGTGCTGCCATTGTTTTTTTTTGCTGTTTTGGATACTGATTTGGTTAATAGCATGCTGCTGTATTTCAAGTTCAATATCTACATATATATCGACATAAATAGGTATATCTGTATATATATATATATATATATATATATATATATATATATATATATATACACACACACAGATCTAGATCTAGAAATGGCCATATATAAGATGCACTATACAGATGTGTATAAATACATATATATGAATATATATGTGTATGTACATGTAGACAGATATCTACATATATATATATATATATATATATATATATATATATATCCATATCCTTGTCATGTGTAAATATTACTGTTGTGTATACCTTCCCAGATGTATCACACCATATTTATTTGATATGTGTATATTTAGATATAACAACATATGTGATGCAACAGTAATATCACTAACAAGTACTACACAATTGTGGAAGTTACAGCAATTGTTCAATACTATTTGATATGTGTTCTGACAGATATAGTGGAAAAACAAAACCTGTTTTCACTGCTGTCATGGTGTAGTGGTTAACTGTTGTGACTATAGTGTGGTCGGGTCCTGGGTTCAAGACTTGCAAGGGTTGTTTATTTTGTTGCTGGGAAGAACAAGGGCTGCTGGATACAGAGTGGTTCAGGCAGTTTTGAGCAGCTTTAAGCAGGTTTGCATCAAGCTAAGCGGTGCTAAGCTATGGTTAAACATACGGGCACTTACACTGTGTAGGCTTCACTTACCAGTGCGCAAATGTGCTTAGCTGTTATAGTGCAGCAATGCTGACACCTGCTAAGCATGACTCAGTCCTGATAACCAGTGCTCAAATCCCAGTCTGATAACATAGCAGGGTAATGACATCTGTAATAAGTGTACATAATGCCATGTACAAAATATGCATCTATCTGCTGTCATTACAGTAACAAGGAGTGACACTCAAGTAGATAAGACCTGAACATCACTCTTATCCATGTGAATGTGTTATATACAAGGGTAGTATCCCAGGTTATGTGCCGTCACACTGGCATGTAGTGTATCATGCCATTAGTACTGTTGACAGTGCTTTCCCAAGAAAGAGTAGATTGCTAATTGTAGTACTGTCAACAAGCACCCCTGCATGCATAGATGGACTCTGAGGCCTCACTTTCATGTTCCTGGTGTGTGAGCTGTGTCACAGTATATATCCCCTACTGGATAATGATCTGACATGTGGAAAGTAACTGTAGACTACTGTCTGTATAGCACATGTCAGTGAGGGCTGCCAACATGTAGTAATGGCATACATATTGGTTTCAGACATCTGTCTGTCAACACATTAATCCTACTGCATAGCTAGTTGGCAAGCTGTTGTCTATCAGTCCCTGTACAGATGTTCAAATGGCAGGTATCCAGATTGGATATGTACAACAACCTATGCTTGACTGACACTGACATGTCTGCCCAGCTGTGTTATAACTGGTACAGATAGGACACAACACCATGTACGCACCACATGCCATGGGTACCTCCACTATACTACCACAGTCAACAGAATATGATTGGGTACACATCTCCAACACAGACACTAACCATGTTTTGCAATACATGTTGCATACATGTCAACTGGATAACTTCACCGGCCATTTGCAGGAGGCAACCAGAAGATTGGCTGATGCATATTACTCACACTCTGAGGGACACCACAGTGGTGTTTGTAGATAGATTGCCTGCTGGTACATGGCAGGCAGCATGATACTACTGTACACACATCCCCTACACACTTCCCATCTCTCCATGGACAATAGCCAGGTACACACCTATGACCACCTGCGGTGATGCACCCCAGTACTGACAAATGTGTACATGTGCATTACTGAGATATCAGTGTCTGCGTGTTAGCACATCTGTAGTTGAGAATACCATGAGGGCCTTCACACCCACCTCAACACCCATTGCCATAGTTAGATGTGGCTGCTGCTGTACCAGATATTATATGTACCCTGTTACACTCCTCTCCCTAAAGGCTACCTGAGCCTTGCAGTACCAGCACAACACTGTTGTACAAATGGGTTGATAGGCATGGGATACCCACTGAGGTCTGGCAAGTGTGTGTATGTGTGCATGTGTGTATATCTCTATGGTACAGCATTCCGAGGCCACATACTCCTATTGCAATATGCATTGCCACACAGTATTACAGATAGTGATGTTGCTGCCCATGAGAGATGCATGAGAATGCATCACTCTACTATGCCGGTGGCATGTGCATTAGATGCATATCCCCGTAGTACCACTGTTGGGATGGACAAAGGGTTGGATCACAGTCATGGTCAATGTGTGATGGTGGGTATGTCAGAGTGTCATCATGGGTTCCAGTTTGTACAATATCCACAGTGGGGTGTGGGTGCTATGTACACTGTCATTACGCCATGGTCCCCCAGTACATGTCCCATGTACCAATGTATGGTGACAACTGTCACCGTCTACCATACAAGTAACTGATAACACTATCCAGCCCAGTTATGCATGTGCTGTGTGCAGCCTATCTGTAACAAATTGGACACACTGACAAGTTAGTTAGCACTGAAAGACCAAGGTCTCTTGGATGTGTGTCTGCCTGTTATGTGTCTGTTAATGTGTATATAATGGTATGTCACACTATGTATTGTCAATATACAACCATTACATCCCTCATTACCATACTGTTCATGCCTGGGGATGTTCTGCATGTAACATATAACCTGGAACGCACCTCATCCTAAATGCTAGGTGGTGTGCGCAATGAAAGGCACACACATCAGTAGCACTACATACCTAGGTAGGGGTCTAATCCCAGTGTTGCTAAGTAACAGTGTGCATGTATGTCAAGGGATCTACTTCAGGTTGCTGATTATACATGTCCAGGGGGGTCACCTGTCCATGTGGCACAGGCAGTAACTGTTATACAGACCTGTGACATGTGTTTAACTGTACCCAGGATATGGCACAGCCATGGTGTCAACACAGTGCCATACCCCTTGTGAGATATGACAGCAGACCATCCTCCTGCTGACATATATACACTTACAACACAAATGGATAACATTATGGAGACCACAATCAGTCAGTGTTGCTAACAGCTATAATGCATCATGGCTGGACAGATACACTACCTGACATGTAAACATTAAACATTACTGCTGTCAACATGTTACACAGGAGTACATTGGTACATTATAGTACAGTCACTGTGTACACTTGAACCATATTAGCCTGTCCCTGCATTGATGCTATGGATGACAGGGATGTGGCACAGGTATCATCATATGCACAGGGTGCGTTGTTGGTTTGCCAGAGACTGAGGGTGGGCCATTCGTTTGACACCACGTGTGTGGGTGAGGGGTGTAATTTGCTGATATGGGTGTGATGATGTGGTGTGTGTAGGTATGGGGTTGTCCTAGGTGTGTTTGTATAGTGTGTGGGTATGTATGCACACAGTTCTGCCATGTGGCTGCCCTATACAGGTGTTTGTTGGACAGCTGCAGCCATACCTGACAGGGTGTACAGTTCACCACCTCTGGCCATGGATGCACAGACTGTGCCTGCCAGGGGTTCTATGGGCATGTCCAGGTACAGGCCTCGATGTGCTACTTTCCCCTGATGATGACATATGTCTGCTGGAACCAGGTCTCTCCTGGTACTGGCCAGGACTACATGCATGTGGCCTGCTGTGGTGTGGTGTGGTGTGGATAGTGCCCCCCTGCAGTGCTGGGGCTGGTACTGCCACTACAGGAGCAGCTTGATGTCCTTGCACGTCCACGTCGACCACCAGATGTTGATGTTACTGGCCTACATCCACATGGCCCTCACCCTACTCCCACCACATGTTCTAGCATGGACAAATTCACGGCCAATGAGGCCCACCATCTCACCCAACCATCTATCCATGATCTTGGTATAATCACGAAGGGCACCTGCAAGTCCATGGATGTTGTCACTTACAGATGAGAAAGCAGCCCTCTGCAGCCTCAGACCCTGTCTGGTGTATGGTTTCATACGTGCTTGTGCCCCCATGACAGTCTGAAACATGTGTCTGGTGGTACCAGTTGTGGCACTTCTGCCAGGGGCATGCTGACCAGCAGCCCTCCCAAGAGCACCCCGGTACAGCTGCGTAGGCAGTGTCCTGCTGGACATCCGGCTATGCCTGCTGTGGCCAGACACAGCAGGCATAGATACCACAATCTCCTGTGCACTGCCATCAACCGCCAACTGTCCCTCTGCTATGGCCACTGGTGATGGGGTATCTATAGGCACTGTGACTGTGTGCTGGGTTGGGGTGGATAATAGGGGGATGTCAAACGATGAAGCAGTTTTGGACTTTGACAATCCCGTCTGTGCCTCAACAGTCCTATCATCATTTCTGGTGTCTGTATGGACACCAACATCAGACTGCATGCAAGAGGGACCCTGATCCACCACCAGTGAGGGGAAAACAAGAAACACACTTTAAGACCTGTACGGCATTTCATAACAGTACACACATATACACACCATACACACACACACGCACACACACACACACGCACACACACGCACACACACGCACACACACACACACACACACACACACATACACTGATATTCCACCATAATACCTACCTGTCCCTGAGTTTACAGACAGTCCCGAGTTTATTCACATAAGTTCCCTATCCTGCATCACATTTGGTAACATACACTCATTAATACCACTCATTTACATATCATTCTTCTAAATGCATAGACAAGTGATCACAACACATGACCTGTTACTCTATTACCTCTTTGACTTGATTGGAGTAGGTTTTACAAAGCCTCACTGCTGTCATCCAGTGTTCACTCTATGTATGTCCGGACATCGTTAGCATACATTTACTCAATAATGTCACACACTGTAGTGTCATATGTAACTATTGCTCAGTAGATGCAAGATTTGCTGCTCAATCTACTTATTATGTGGACAACAGTAACATGTGGATATACTCCCTGATGTTGTCTAGTAATTCCCCAATGCATCTGTAGTGCTGCATACATGGGTAGTTGTTCACCTTTCTGCTGATTGCAATTGTAACGGTATACCCGGTGTCTAGTTTCCCTCCCAATGCCCAGTCCATGCTACAGACCTTATTATACTATCAGCTGTCCTGAGATTACATATCAGACAAGTATTCCTGGTGTCTCATGTGTCAGTCCATGTCCATGTACTGCACAATTCCAAAGGGAAGTACTGACGTATGAACAACCCCACAATCACACATCTGCATGCATGGACACCCACACAAACACACACACACACATATGCACATACACATCCTACATGCATCAACCCCCTCCACTCCACCAGATTGCACTTACAGACAAAATAACTCCCCCACCCAAACACACACCTACAGGTGAGGTTGCACAAAGATAGTACACACAGACCTCCCATTACCTATTTGTTGACATGTATAACATAGTACTCAACAGCATGCAGTGCAGCTATAGTCAATCCATGCTAACAACAGTATACATGTGTGTGATGCATGGGCTGTGTTAGTAGGTGATGCCCCTTCCCTTGGAAAACTCTGCACCCATGTACACAGTATTGCTGTGCACCTGTTCTGCACCCTACCATGTACTGTGCACCATACCTCACAGGTGTACACACCATTGCTGAATGTGTATTACTGTGTCAGTTATGTCTGCTCTAATGCTCACAGCCCCTATGTGTTTGTACAACACATACCTGGGATGATATGTGGACAGATGTCATTTGTGAATGGCTGATGTCTGATTTACAGATCTCAACATCAGCGGTGTATGTATGACCAATGCAATACTATTACATTGACAACCGTCAAACCTTACCATGGCTATGGGGAGTGTACACACCTTTATTGATATGCTGCCCTCTTCCTTGATATGCCATGAGACCACATTACTGCATATGTTAACATTACATGAGCCTGATAAGTGACATATGTCCTGCACATTCAAATGCAGTGTTTAACAAATGTGTTAGTTGTGCTGATGTTGACCTCGATGCATACACTTTGTGGGTGCATATGTGTGCACACCCTTATCATGATGGTTTGTTGCACCTACTGTTATGTGTACTACAGCAGTCACTATTCCTGGCAGATATATACTAGCATGAGCTATCTGCATTTGCCAGTATATGGTCAGTCTGCCCTACACATGTCCCCCAACTCTGCATGATTGCAAGGTCAACTCATGTGCACATCCCTTGGAGTACACACACTGCCGTCACTATTGCTGTGGAATCAGGGTTATGTCTGCCACAGTTCCTGAACCTGACTCTGTGCAGATACAGCCATCCATAGCACCCTTGGGATCCCTGCTGCAGTTCACAGGTGTGTCATGATGACACCCCCTCCCCACCTTCAGCCTTTTTGCAGATGCTTGACAATTATAGCCTACACATGTGTGTCATTTTGCAGTGTCCCAAACACTGAACACCACTTGTAACAGCTTAGTCCCAGCTAATGAATGGCAAACATACAGATGTACACTGGAACCAGCACAGTAAAGATGGAGATGGTGAGCCTGAGGAGGGGTGAGGTGTTGGTTTTGCAGCACATGTATCTTACATGATACTGTCTGTAGTTTTCCAATGTGTTCATGGTACACCAGTAAACATTGCAAAGCATGACTTATGGGTCCTCTGCTATTATGCATAAACTACCTATAGAAAGGCCAGGCTGATGTTTCCTGTCATACAACTGTCACATCTGATTACCCTAACCCATAGGCCACACACTTGCAGAATCCAGGCAATTGCTGACACAGGTACTGCACAGCCAGTACTTGCTAGACATTCCTGAAACCCCCTCAGTGTTGTGGCATGTTACTAGGCAGCCCACATGACCAGTTTGCTACATGTGACATCATCTGTCTTGGATGATGATCTGTTTATTTCCTACATCATTCCTGTCCCATACATCCTTGCACGTAAATGACTGTCTGCACTGTTTGCCATGGTATATGCAATGGTGAGGTATGGCTACATGTCCAGCTCATGGGTGTTACCTGTTGGGTATGGGGCCCATGCCATGTCATGTAAGATGTGTGCAATCCACGGCTGCCTCTGTTGCAGGTAAGATGGCCAAACATCTTAGACAGCAGACCAATATGTGGTGTGACATTGGGGACGTGTACTTGCTGAAAGGTGCATTTCCATGACAAATGCATGCAGTCAGTACCTCAACAGCTGCTTCCACTATATTTTATCTGGGGTGTGTGCACACATATGCTTCCAGTGTTTGTGGAAGGTATGCGTTCCATATTTTCTGCCCTAAACTACGATTCCGTATTACAAACTCATTACTCATGTTGGGACCACATTTCAGTTTTAAGGGTTGTGGACCGCAGTATTATAATATCCCGCAGTGTAGATCTGTAAAAGTGGCCATTGTAATACTGGTATATACACTGCTGTACCACTGTCTAAGAGGACGTTTCACACATGTTCCTACTGTAGGCCATTTGTCCTACCATTATGTTCAGCCCTGTGGACACATTTTGCAATGACAGGATGTTAATTATATTGCAGATGTCTGACATACCCTTCAGATAAACCGTCATGGTCACCACTGTTATGGAGTGCAATTAACAGCAACAATAGTGAACATGTACATCATGCATTATGGATAGGTGTGTTAGATGTGTGCATAGAATATACCATAGCCATTACATGACCGGTGTATTGGCAAGCATGAACATAAACCATACTCACCAGCTACAGGCTGCTGCCTTGGTGGTATACCAGAGGAACCTATATAAGAGTGTGAAAGATGGGATGTCAGTAGCCACATTTGTGGCATTGCTATAGGGTCAGTGCAGCATTACAGTACATCAACAGTACAAGTCCACAATACTACAGCTTATGCACTTCTGTTTAGTACTACTGCGCAGCAACAGACTATATATATGACATCTCACATATGCATGATCTACCTGTACAGATGCAGATGGATACACAACAGTGGTCTACTGATGTGCCCTGTGGCCTTACCTGCACACTTTTCTGTCATTGTGTGGGGAGCACCCACCTCCACTATGGTCTCCGCTAGTTGTTGCATGTGCAGGTGGGCAGGTGCCACAAGACTGGCGAGTAGCTGTTCAACACGTGTCAGGGGGAATGGATGGCATGAGCCCCCCCTGCCCGTGGCGAGGTGATTCCCCAGGACTACAGTAGCACACTGATGGGCATTGCAAAGCAGGTCACTGCAATGATGCCGGACCTGCTCATAACTGTGGTTATGCAGGCTGACATCATTGACCCTATGAACTAGATCATTCCACAGGGCGGTCCGCTCCTGCTGCTCATGGGCTGTCCTGCCAAAGACCATCTGGTAGTGCTATACCAGGTGGTTGATGATGACCTCATTTTCATCCGCTGAATACACATAAAGATGGAAACGGGTCTGAGCAACTAACACAGAAAGGTTACCATAGTTCTTTTTTATTTAGTTATTTATTTAACATTTGTGTGTGTGTGTGTGTGTGTGTGTGTGTGTGTGTGTGTGTGTGTGTGTGTGTGTGTAACTGGGAAAGTCCGAATTGGAACAAAGCCAATTTTCAGTGGAGGCCTGGGGAGAAAGGCTCCAGATGTATGTCTTTGTAATGTGGGAGGAAACCGGAGCACCTGGAGGAAACCCACACAAATGCAGGGAGGACATGCTGACCCACACAGAAGGCACCCCTGCTGAAAATTTAACTAGAGAACTTCTTGCTGTGAGGTAACAATGCTACCACTTAATACACATCTCTGTCTCCCCCCCACCATATCTGTGACAACAAACTGTTCACACAACTCAGCAGGTATGGCTACAGCTTACCTACCATTGGGACATATATCGTATTCTACCACGCTTTGTACTAT
>NC_056725.1:1786345314-1786390314 GCF_019279795.1 Protopterus annectens | reverse complement strand
TATATATATATATATATATAGACATATATATGTAGACATATATGTCTATAGATATATATATATATATATATATATATATATATATATATATATATATATATATATATATATATATATATATATAAACACACACACATACATCTACATGTATAAATACATTTCCTGTACTGTTGAATGCCTTTATGCATGCCTTTACTGGATGATATGTTTGGGAAAGCATCAGGGTTATGTATCTCTAACATGGCTTAGTGGTAAATCACTTTTGTTATGTTGTGCAGGTTCCTGGGTTTGAGCCTTGTACAGGCTGTTTATTTTATTGCTGGGCAGAACAAAGGCCATTGTATACAGCATGATTAAGGGACTTTTAAGCAGTTATAAGTTGGTTTGCATGGAGGTTAGTACTCTTAACTTCTGGTTACAGTTTCTTATACTGATTTAGCTTCTCAATTGCTTAACCTGTGTAGGCATTGCTTACCCCCATGCAAACAAGCTTAAACCAACTTAGTGCTGCTTAAAAGTACTTATTCCCACTTACACCCATGCTAATTTCTGTAAAAGAAGTGAAAAAGGGTTGATAGGAAAGTGGTGAAAAAGGGGCACAAAGAGGATAAGACAGTAGGGGAAAAGGGATGTGCAGGATGAGTGTAGGGAAGGTCCATAGCTGCCCATTTCTTCAGCAGCAACAGCTGTGCATATACACTAAATTTGGAGATAGATTTAGACACCCTGAGAGAGGGGTGAGTACAACAATAATACGTTGTGAAGCTAATTAGACCAGATTTTATGTGTCCAGTGGACATTTGTGTGAAATGGACAGCTATGTATGTGGCGAGATTTTTTGGGGGGAACAGATTGCCCTTTTTTATTCAGGTGAGAGTGGAATGTTGTGGAGGGATAGTAGGTATAATTTGGGGAGTTAGGTTGGGTAGGATAACATGCAAGACAGACAAGACAGCATACAGGGGCAGTATATGACACATGTGGGGGGTAAACACCTTGATGGGGAGGGGGTGTTTGGAAATCGGAAGCCCATGAGCCCCCCTAGTGGAAACAGTGGGACTGAGGTCCTCACCCATGGGCAGTTACCACTGCACCTTCACAGCCCTGAAGGTGGTTGTGCTGGGGGCTGAGTAGGAGTGCCAAGCCAACCATCTAGTTGCTGCACACGGCCCTCAAACTGGAGTAACAGATCTCCAAACACCCTGTGGAGCTCACTATGCACCACACCCAGGACCTGCTGACAGGTGACAGTGTCCTGTCCTCTCCCACTCTGAGAGGGGCAAGCCCCATCTCCTGAGTTGATTCCACCCGAAGGTGGTGCAGGACCAGAGGACGAGGAGGTCCCGGGTTGGGCCCCACACATGCTTGTGCCCGGTGCCATGCTGAGCTGAGGTGGGAGAGGTGGGTCCGCTGGGACCCGCTTTCCCAAACGTGCTATGGTGTTTCAATTTTACAATATATGTGGGTTAATAATAGTCAACATGTTCCAGGATTAGGTATAACAGCATGCATAGATATTCCCATTAACCATTAAACAGATCACATGATGCATATATGGAACCACAGTGGCCATTACAACAGCATACAGGTACATTGATGGCAGCATGCCACCAATGTGGGAGTATTTCAACATGGTACATGCATAGAAACAAATTTAAATATTTATCAGCAATAGGACATATGTCCCAACAGTAGATTTAATGCAGCACATCCCGACTGAGTTGTGTATTTTGTTTATTGTTGCAGATATGGTGGGGGGAGAAAGATGTCACCTCTTACCTGGTATACCCATGGAGGTATTGTTTTTTAACACTACCTAAATGTTTCTACACATATTTCCAGATTCCAGGTTGATGTTATGCACATACCTGTCCATCTCTTATTGCACACACTCTGGGCATGTCTTGACCACATGCAGGTAAACCGCAATATATTTTGACGATTGCCCTTTTAAATCTTTGGTGAATTGTACAATGACAGGTTTGTTTTCCTTGACATTTTCCAAATATGTATAGGGCTGAGTCAGTTATATGACATGAAATGCTGCCTACATGTCAGAGATTAGCACACTGATATGCCAGGGGGACAGGGTAACATCTGGCAGATATGGGCCGATTAACTGGACATTCTGGTCAATTCTGTACACTTGTGGGGTATGATTCTGCATACACCTTACTACCACTCCCAGGATTTGAACCATGGCTGTCTCTGCTAAAAATAAAACAGTGTCCATCACAGTTGAGTGTGCTATATAGATATTGCTGTGTATCTCTTCTCTGATTTCTGTCAATAATTCTCCTGTGGTTTTACAATCTGACCTTGTAATTATAACACTCTTATACAAGATTCCCTGGACAGTTTTATTATGTAGCACAGTGTGGGTGACAGTGATGAGTAATACCTTATTATTCAGAGCAACTGCAACACTAATAATGCCATACAATGCCAGAGTAAACAGTACCAGTGCAGGATATCAATCTTTTATTCCTAGGCACAGTTTTCGTATCTGACAGACCTGAGGGGGCAATGTTTGTTAGCACTACCTGAATGTTGACACACGTTACCAGATTCCACATTAGTATTATGCACATACGTCTCACTCTGTTACTGCACACACTCTGGTCACAGCTTGACAACATGGGGGTGGAGATGGGACATACTTGGCTTATTACTCTCATAACATTTTGGGGAGTTGCTAAAGTGTCAGGTTTGTTCTTATAGATGCCTGACAATCAGTTGTATTTCTTATTTGCTGCCTAAACATCTGGGATCATCCCACTGATTTGCCAGGGGTACAGGGTGATAGGCAGCAGATATGGGCCAATTTACTGGACATTCTGGACATATCTGTACAGTTGTGGGGTATGATTCCGCACACAGCCTACTACCACTCCTAGGATTCTAACCATGGCTGTGTGTGCTAAAAATGCAACAGTTCACGTATCAGGTGAGTGTGCTATTTGGATTATGTTTGTCTTTTCACTGTTTTATGTCTAAGTCTCTCTCAGTTGTACTATATGACCTCTTGTGATTACAACAGACATATACATACATTCCTACACATTTTATTTATGTAGCACAGTGTGGGTAGCAGTGCTTAATACAACAGTACTATTAAGAGACTGCAACTCTACATTTCCATATGATATCAGAGTAAACACATGCAGTCCAGCAATTAGGCCTTTCTGTCAGGCTATTATACTTTTATTTGCATACAACCTATATGAGACTCTTCCTGCCATATTCTCTTGTGTATGCAGTACATGCCTTAAACTACAGGTTTTATATAGGCAATTAACTTACTGCTACTTTTAGATTTATTTCCTGTGACAGTACATGCAAGAGTATTACTAACCTGCATCGCATTGCAACCACTGCAATCTACAGGCATGGGCTTCCTGGTTCGCAGCCTGCTCATCTGCCACTGTGAAAGACATAAGAAGAATATTTGGCCATACCTATCCATAATATACATGAGCTGGCAATTATTAAACAGGTAGTGGACTGATACTTACACACAGCTGGGACATCCCCCATCGTTCTAGCCTCTTGAATCCACTGATCCAAGAGATCCCACTTTCTCTGCTTCAGGTCAGCAAAGTGATGCCTGATCTGCTCATTAATTCAGGGTATGCCAGTGGCACTAGTGAGGTCACGGGCGAGATGGTCCCAGGCTTTTGCTTTGTATTGGGAACCCTGATACTGGTCCTGCAGCAGTCTCTGGTCATGGTCTTTCACAAGAAGTCTTGCCATGACTCTGGACTCCTGGATGTCCCAGCGCTGCACCTGAAAGCGCACAACCTCTCCCATACCAGTCATAGTGTCTATAGGATGAAGCTGCAACCAATTATGAGCTGTATTCCCACCTGTTGGGTTTAAATAGGGCCAATCTCCTGCACTTTGCCATCATTGGATGGTTTTGAAAATGCTAAGCTATGGGCAAACCTGCTTACCTAAGGTTGGCATTGCTTAAAGGGGTATACCAATGGACAAACTGAGTTAGCTGGCCTACACACTGCTTACACCTAGTAAGTTGGCTGTGCAATGCTTAGCATTGCTTAATTTTTAATTTGCATAATATTTGTTTTTTGACATTGATTTATTATTCATTACATGTTATATATGTGTTTGGTATCCATGATTCATGTGTATGTACACTGCATGAGGTCTTTGTGTTTATTAGGGGATTTCAACACTTTATTACAATGACACCTCACATCTGGGCATAATGCAGTACTCCAGTTCATATATTTATGTTATGTAGTAGGTTTTACAACATAAAACTCTATATAGATTCCTTTCCTATAGTGATGATCTGTTTGGTAATACCTCAGTCTTAAGTAGTGCTGTGATGGCTTACTGGTAAACTACTGTGACTATAGTGTACAGGGTCCTTGGTTCAAGATCTGCAAAGGCTGTTTATTTTGTTTCTGGCCAGAACAGCGGCTGTTGCATACAGAGTGATTACGGCACTTTTAAGCAATTATAAGTGGGTTTGTGCAGGTTTACATGATGGTAAGCAATGCTAACCTCTAGTTAAATATGCTTACAGAGAGTTAGATTCAATATTGCTTAACCTGTGTGCGTATTGCTTACCCCCATGCAAACGGGCTTAAACCCACTTACTACTGCTTAAATATGCTTACTCTTGCTTAATAGTGCTTACTCCAGCTTACCCCCACACTAATTTAGACAGTAATTTAAAATAGTTCTTGGGAAGGTGGTGGATTTGGAAACTCTATGGATTTATCATTTATTACACATTGTACCTTCGATTTGCATCCCAAATTATTGAGTACATATACAGTATGGGGCTCTTGTGATTATCTGTGGATTTTACAACATTATGACAATGACACCTGACGTCTGCATTTAATGCAGCACTCCAGTTCACAAATATATGTTCTTTAGTAGGTTATGCAACAAAAAATATTGTTCATAAAGTGATTTGTCATGGAAAATGGAATGCACTGGAGTGAGACTCAAACCAGGAACGACTGCTCTAAAGGCAAATGCTCTGCCCACTGCACTATTGCAGTATTGCATATACCTTGAGTTTTATCCTCTTGTGCCATTTAAGCTGCAGTAAACGTAGCTAAGCGATGGGCAAACCCACGCACCTACAGTTAAATTTTATCTGTTTCTCATAAAAAAAATCTTGTTTATATTTTATATTTTAACTATTGCTCTTATATACTTGGAGGGATGTTGCTGGATGTATGCAAACACCTATGAGTGGTCTAGCTCATTCTTATTCCTAAACTGCTGTTCTTGATTGCAGGGGCATGTATATTCTGAGAGCTCTGCTCTGCACTCGTACATGCTCCGTGTCCATTTAGGAGCTCAGGCAGTGTGCCTTCATTACTATGTATGGTGTGCTGCCATCTTGCTCCTAAACGGTCGCTTCCGTGCAGGACTAAGCTAGTCCTGCATGGAAGAATAATGAATCTGGGGGATAGTATGATATGTTAGTAGCAGAGCAACTATGAAATTATCATTATATATAAGATTGAAAAGTGAAGTGATTAGGAAATTGAGAATGACTGGTGCTATTTGGACTGTTGTAAGCAGTATTAGTTTTAGGTAGTCGAGGGGAGAGAATGATTGAAACTGTAACATAGAGAGATTGATTCTTGTCACTTAGAGCCTGTGTTTACTATAATTTATGTAAACAAAGTTACCCTTTGAGGTTTGGTGAATATTTTACTGGCCAGATATAGAAAAAATGGGGAAGTAGAAAAAAACATGTGCTTGCAGAAAAGGTTGAAGCTATAGCCAAAAAAATATTCTGACTGGATGCTGAGCAGTAGCAGAGACAATTTTGCTTAGAAATTGTTTTAGTAATAACTTGAATATATGTATATTGTCTGTGTTTATTTGCAGTGGGCTAGAGTTCCAATACTTAGTGACTTTGTTGGAGTATAGAGAATCTCCATCTGAGTTGCTTGTTTTGCATATGGAGATGAGTGATTTGCTACTTGACTGTAGTAGTCTAGAAATTAGTATGGTTGGAGCATATTTTTCAATTATGTTCATTTTTCAGTTAAATGAATTAAGTTGTGGAATATCTTAAGTTGTGAGCATGGAAGCTAGTGGAGGACTTCTAGCCAGTGTAAATCACTAAGGGTTAAGGTAGTTTTTAAGTGGGCTATTTACTGCAAATGTAGCTACACTATTGTAACATGCCTTGAGTTTAGTTTTAAGGGTGGTACTGAAATTTGAAAAGATGGGAGATGCATATAGAAGGCATAAAACTAGGTCGACAGTGACTATGGATTTTTTTGCAGACTCATTTTAATCTCTCTAAAATGATTTTAGTTGCCAGTAGGTCTTTTTGATGGCTTGGAGAAGGCATTGGTCATATTTAAGTTTGCTGTCAAGACTCCAATTAGCTTTGTTTGTGGTTGAAAGGATATATACAAAGTTACATTATTTTAACAGCAGAAATGGAAAGAAATACTGCATAAGTCAGAGGTAAAATAAACATGTGCATGGTCATGAAGCATGATGATTCAGAAAGTCATGTGCCTTCTGCTCTAGAAACAAGTAAACAAAATGTGAAATAACTGCAAGATAATAAAACCCCTTGCTTACGAAACTTGATAGAAATGCAGTCATGTGATTTATACTTCCTCCTGTGTAAGCTGTTAAGGAGCACGAAATGACAACATGCAAAGATGGCTAGGTTTTCTGTTAAATAATCATGCCAACTTTCCTGACATTTAAATGTGAATACAGCACACAGATTCTCAGAGTACAATTCCGTGTTTTGTAAGGAGAGGGTGCAGAATTGTTTTTCCAGACAGGTACTTGTGAAATCTTGTTATGACTTGCAAAATTTATTATGTGGTACAGCAGAAAACTGCAACAGTTATAAAAGCTAAAGAAGATATTGGCATTAAAAGTTTTTATGCTGTATGTCTGTCAGTGGGAAAAAAAACTTATGTAGACTGCCTTTTAAGTACCTATACGATTATACTCCCCTTCATGCACCTCTTCTGCCTTGCCTTTGCCAACCATGTTTATCCCATTCTGCTTTACTTCTGTATTGGCACTCATATTTCCCATTCCTTCATGAAGACCATGGTGAAGTGTTTATTAAATATCTCTTTTTTATATACCGTCCTTAATGCTCGCTTTTCATCCTTATTCTCTTTCCCCAAGGCAATTCCTCCTTTCCACCTTTCTCCAAAATACTTAATAAAGTTTTTGTTTTCATTTTCTGGTCCATCTTTTAACTATTACCTATGCTGCTATCGTCATCTGCATCACCTTTCTGTCAGTCTCTTTGTATTGTGCTACCTTCATCTTCTCATTCATTGCTTTCCCAACCTTCCATGCCCTGTCTTCTTTTATCCCCCTTTTTGCACCTTGCATATGTTTTCCTTTTGGCCTTAGTACTGTGCTCCTTAACTTACCTTTGACCCCCTCCCTTTTAACACATATCTGTTCATCCTCAAATCCCATGTTACTTTATTTGTTGTTGGTTTGTCACAGTCATCTGCTCAAACCACACCATTTAGTTGCATGATTATTATTGGTAAATGGTACCATCATTTGAGTATCCCAGACACTAACAGTATTAGGATAGCATCCAGAATTCTGTCCTTTCTGGTAGAATCTCAAGCCATCTCACTGCATTCCTTCTGGTCCAAGATTTCAGTCACCTTTTCTTCCATTTCTACTCAGGAGCTGTCTGCAACTGTTCTTGATAGATTAAAATCTGCCTGAATACAACCCTGCTCCCTCTTTACCTCATTTCCTATTCTTTTGTTACACTCCACAGTCCCTGAGTCTCCCCCATTAAGTTTCCAGTGCAGATAAAATCTATTTGCAGATAAAATCTATTTGCCACGCAACAATCAGGCTTTTCATTCACCTTAGCTGTCAGTGTAATTACCATAAATTCTGACTTTCAGCACTTTGTCTTTATCCTGTCACTCTTAATCTTACTAAACAGTCTGTACTTGTCACTGCCATGTAATGCCTTCCTTTTGTCAATGATCTACATTACTCATAGTAACACCAGTGTCCACTCTGCCATCTTATAGACCCAGTTATACTCCCTCCATCCATTCTATTGTCTATGTCTGTCTGTCTACTGCTTGAATACCTCTGCTCTTTCGCTCCTATCATACCCACTCCTTCCTTCATTTCATATTACTTTTAAAAGTAGTGTCATTTTGGTACATGTTTCCTATCCTGCTTTTAGGGATGGTTGTCTCTTCTGAGCTATGGTGGAGCCAGTCAGTGACACTAGAGGGTCTCTTTGCCTATCTTTCCCCTGTCATTTTCCAGACCGAATCCCTACATCCTATTTATTCCATGGATAAATGCTAACATTTTTATTTGCTTCTCTCTGTCTCTCTCTCTCTCTCTCTCTCTCTCTCTCTCTCTCTCTCTGTGTTCTCTCTCTCTCCCCTTCACATGATAGCTGCTAGCAGGTATATTTCTGATCATGCCACCTCCATCTCCCTCTTCTAGAACCTTTCTGACAACATCCTGTTCATGCTTCATGTCACCTCAGCTGTTTCTTGTAACAGGTCATTGTTTTCTACATGCACCATACTATGTACTCACATTTTTTCACTTACATTTCTCCCACAGTCACCAAACTCCTCCTTCCAAACCTCACGCTTGCCTGATCCCTGCCTAGTGGTTGAGTCTCCTACCCCCTAACTCCCTATGCAACTCCCTCTCTTGACCACTTCTTTCATCCAACTACCCAGTCTTCTTATTGTATTGCTGAGTACCTCATCCTGCCTACTTCTCTTCTATTTTTCCATCTGGTGTTGTCTCCTCCATGACTACCACTGGTTCTGTCTGTCCTTCATAACTCACTTTGTTTCTCACTTCCCCTCTCCATCCACAGAAGAAAAAAAACAAGTCCTGACTGCAGCTGCTGCTGTCTTGGTATGAACAGCAATTCTGGGCAATGAAAAGATAAGGCAGGGAGGAACAAATGTGAACAGACAGTACTGGCTCACCCATTGTAAGGCAAAGAGGAGTGGGTTTTGACTCAGGCTGCTTGCCAGGTCTAGATGCACAGAGACAAGTAGGAGTACTAAACATGCTAAGGACTGCATGAAACCCTAAATGGGACAGGAGGTTTGTGAAAGCATAGGTCCATGTTATGGGCTTAGTATACCAGACACTGCATATACTTGCTATCCAGAAGAAGAGGGAGGAGAGAGTAGGCCATAATACAAATTTCAGATACTGCAGGATAATGACCTCGACTTTCCCACTCCATCTCACCCAAAAAAGTGTATTGGAAGTGTTATTGAAACTAGTCACATTTTCAAGGTAATATGGAGTGTTTCTGGAAGGGCAGAAGAATAAATGGTCTATTCGGCAAACAAGGCTTAATAGCCAATAGGAAATGAGATGAAAAATAATTTTAGAAAAGTACATTAAGGCTAATAGCGAATGAAAGATGTTATCAGAAACCAGGATGTCAAGTATGGGATTAAAGAGGTGATAGCTTGATAAGTAAGTAAAGGCCATTCCTTTCAACCTATAAATACAAAAAATCTGGACAAAACACAACATAATGTGGGACAAATGCCCCAAATCAGGGACAATTTTTTTAAATATTCCTCTTATAAACTTAAAAAGTTGCTAGAATAGCAAGTTTTGCATCACAGCTCCTTTTTCTGAAGGATATAATATCTGAGTTCTAAAAATGTGCCTTTATTTAGTGACTTGAATCCTCAATGATTTGCCATAGAAAAAATGTCATTTTAATGAGAAACAGACCAAAAATGTGAAGCAAAAATATGGAAATTCTTCTAAAATCTGGACAGTTGACAGGGTAAGAGCAAATAAGTTACCCACAGCAAATAGGACTGGATATAAAAAGAAGGGAAATAAATAGTTTCCCTATGGATGAAATATGCCAATCTGCAATCTTGAGATCAGAGGAAAATGTCACAAATTTAAGACATTTTACTCGATTCATGAGGCATGACTGAATATACAGTCAGCAAGCAGATGACCTTCCTCTGCTCCCACTTATGCACCTAAACATAGATTTGGAACATAAATGACTAATTATATCATTTAACAAAACATGATCAGCCTAAGAATGATTTCAAGAGATTGTAAAGATTTTCTTTAGGTATACTAACTTAGTGGTTATTGTCCAGTGGAATTGTTGGGCAGTTGTTTTAAGTTAGTTCTGTGTTTTAAGGGTTCAGACATCAGGAATGTAGTATTAGAAATAAGACTAACATAAGGGAAGTGGTGAAGATAGTAAGCAGTTAACAACACTAAAATTTTTCTCTGCTTCTTTTGAATTATTCTCACAGGATTTTATATAAAAAAATCATTTTTGTTGGAATTTAAACTATGAGTAGTTCTAAATATGATACTTATACAAAAATCAAGTTGGTGATTTCTCTGTGACATTTTCCCGTTAGAACAACTTTAGCTTCATTGTTAAAATGAGCCACTCTAAAGGAATTACCCAAGAGACTACAATGAAGAATGAACTGCAGTCTATTTTAATTAGTATTCAGGATCTTTCATCAAAATAGACAAATTGGAGAGAGAAATGGACGATAAAAAAAAGAAAATAAGAAATAAATGGATTTATTGAATGGTGTTATTAAACAACATTCACTACAAATAACAATAATAAGCAGTCAATGATATGGGTGGGAGAGTGAGAATCATATTGAATTTGTTCTTAAGTAAAATACTTTATGAGTGACACCTCCAGGTGCATTTGTAGTTAGGTCTTACTGAAGCTTCAAGGCATCAAATACTGCTTGTTCATATTTACATCAATAATTCCAAAACCATGCTATGTACAAGGTTTTAAAAGATTTTATCTTAAAGTTTACATAATGGCAAACCTGACTGCATTAATATTTGACCTTTGTCTAGTGCAGGTAAATAGATATTAACTGTTGTTTTTATATAGATATAATTTTCACATTTTTCTAAATATCACAACAATCAGGAAACACAGACCGAGCTCATTAGCCTCACATGAAAGCTCTCAGCTAGATGAATAAAATGTTGCTGACAGTATATGTGTAACTTAGGTGGTTGCTGAGATATTGCAAGTTGTTTACTGTGACTTATAAAATTCATTTTAAGACCTAGAACCTAAAGAATACTACCACTATAAAAACAGTTTGTGCTAAAGAGTCTGCCATTTATACTTCTTTAGTAATCTCTATGCTTTCAGAGATATGAACAATTGTTTGAAATGCGAGGACATAATTTGATTTTGTCAAGAGGCTTAGCCTCCACCCATTGGAGGTTACAGTGCAAACTTCCTGATGTCCATTGGACCGAATGAGTTAATAGAAAAAAATAGAAGATTTAGAGGCCAGGTCTAGAAGAAATGACACTAGAACCTATAGAGTTCCAGAGAAAGAAGGAGACAACATAATACTTGTTTTTAAAACAACTGGTTGCCTAAGTCTTTGAACTTTCCTGAGGCTCTCTCTTGTGGTATTGAGAGAGCACACAGATTCCTTTCAAAATCTTATTTAAAAAATAATCCACCTTCAACAAGATTAATAATAGTTAGAGTTCTATCAAGTCAGGATAAAGATTTGGTTTTAAAGACTTCCTGGGCAAATTCAACTATAAAAATAAAAGAAAATGCCATTAGATTTGATAATGATTACTGCTCATCTAGTATGACTAAAAGAAAGGCTTATGTTCCTTTCATAAAAAGTCTAAAGAAGCTGAACATTAAATCCCATCTTGTGTTTCCAGCTAAAATTAGGATGTTTTTTTACCTGAGGGGCAAAAAACTTTCAGTTTATTAGATGGTGCTGTAGATTTTGAAGAAAAGAAGAAACTTTTGGGCAAACTGCAGGAGATGGACTGATCACTGACAAATTTGAAGAGACAAGTTAGAAGAAATGGATGGACATTAAAAGAAAAAAATTAGTCAAAAAACTCAGAGACAAATGATGAAGTATATTTTGAGCAATATGTACACTTTTAATATTCATATGTCCTATTTAACATCTTCTTATGAGTGATATCAGCAAAAAGGTAACAGATTTTATTTGTTTTGATAGACAATGATTTATATAGAGTTCAATATTTGGTTGTTATGCATCTTCTTATGAGTGACATCAGCAAAATAAAAGATTTTATTTGTTTTAATAGACAATCCTTGGGATTCAGCAAGCAGCCGTGCAAGAATACGTTATTCCTGCATGGCAGGGACCATTCCTGTTAAGCATGGCAGTGCGCCATGCATATCTATGGAGGCACACTGCCATGATCTAAAATGGACATGGTGCCTTGTATGAGCACAGGGGTGTGTCTGAGAGCAGAGCTCTCACAATACACATGCCCCCTGCACTCCAGAATTGCCTTTCAGCAATTAAAACAAGTGAGAATGCATGTAACACCCCCAACCCATCAGGTTAACAAATTTGGTCAAAGGCAGGAAAGGATAATCATCCCTATCAAGCCAGAAGTTGTTAGGATAACACAGGTAGCTCATAGCGCACATCTCCCAACCTGTCAGAGTAAGGAATGTGGACAAAGCCAAAAGGGACAATTGTCCCACAAAGCAGAAAGTTGATAAAATAACAGGTTCAGCATTAGCAGGGATATTCTGAAGGGTATAGATAAAATCACACAAGAAAATTTACTTTTTTTATAAATGCGATAAAGTTTAAGCGTAGCTGCGCCAGTGTGCCTGTTGCTTAGCTATGCTTAGTCCAGCTTAAACAGCACAAGAAGTAAAATAGCAAGATGCATCCAACATAAGCCATATTGCAATAGTGTAGTGGTTAGAACATGTGCTTTACAAATAGCCATTGCCAGTTTAATCCCCACTGTAACCAATTTGCATTTTAACATGTGAAACCAGTACATAAACATTTTTTTTATTATTAGCCACTAAATAATATATATTTGTTAACTGGAGTACTGCCTTAGGTCCAGATGTGAGGTGTCAGTTCAATAAAGTTGTGAAACCCCCCATATAAACACAAGTGCCCCATACAGTATAGTCACACATGAATAAATGTAATGAAACCACATTGGGGGATGTCAGGGACAGTAAACAAATTTATAATATGTAATGAATGATGAATCAATGCCATACAGCAGATAGTCTATAAAATGAAAAATAAGCAATGCTAAGCATTGCACAGCTCTCCTTACCAGGTGTAAGCATTGTGCAAATATGACTGCTAAGCAATGAGTAGCCCAACTAAGTTGATTTGCTCATCGGTAAGCAGTGCTGAACCTGTCCCTTTAAGCACTGCCAACCTTAGCTAAGCAGGTTTGCCAGTAACATAGCTTAACTCAGCATATTCAAAACCATCCAATCATGGCAAAGGGTGGGGAATTGTCTATATTTAAACCCCACAGGTGGGAATACAGCTCATAACTGGATGCAGATTCCCACTGTAGGCAGTATGACAGGAGTTGATAAGGGCATGCACTTCTGGGTGCAGTGTTGGGGCATACAGGAGACAAGGTCATGGTAGGACTCCTGGTAAGGAACCATGATGAGAGACTGCTGCAGGGCCAGTACCAGGGCTCCAAATATAAAGCAGAAGCCTGGGACCATCTCGCTTGTGATCTCACCAGTGCCACTGGTATCCTTCAGACTGGTGAGCAGGTCCAGCACCACTATGCTGACTTGAAGTGGAGAAAGAGGGAGCTCTTGGATGAGTGTGTCCAAGAAGCAAGGCAGAAGGGTAATGTCCCAGCACTGTGTAAGTACTCATACTAATAACTGTTTACGAATGTCCAGCCTGTGTATATGATGGATAGGTATCCCTAAGTATTTCTCTATTCCCTTATAGCTGCAGCTGAGCTGGCTGTGAATCAGGAAGCCCATGCTAGTAGGCTGCAAAGGCTGTGTCGTGAGGCTGGTGAGTAACAATCCTGCTTGTAGTAGTCATACCAAATAAATATAAAGTAGTAGAAAAAAATCATTTGGCAGTATAAAAACTTGTTTATGGGTTGTACTGAATAAACCAGACAATATGACAGTAATAGTCCCATATAGGTCATATTTAAATAAAACTGTAACTGCCTGGCAATAAAGCACTAAATCCTGGACTGGTTGTGTTTACTCTGGTATTGTATGGTATTTATTGTTGCATTCTCTGAATAGTAATGTTGTGTTAACCACTGTTACCCACACTGTGCTACATAAAATAAATGTCTAGGAATGTCTGTATAAGACTGTTGTAAGTACAAGATCAGATTATACAACCAAGAGAAACTTAAAAAACACTGAAGGGATAGACAGCAATATTCAAATAGCAAACTCTGCTGCGACTTAAACTGTTGTATTTTTAGCAGTGCAGTCATGGTTCGAATTCTGGGAATGGTAGTAAGCTGTATGCATAATCATACCTCTCAACTGTACAGATTTTTTTCAGAATGTCCACATAATTGGATAATATTTTCTGCCTGTTCCTCTGTCCCCCTGGCAAATCAGTGGCATGATCTCAGAATTGTAGTCATGAAATAATGACATACATTTGATTTTCAGACCGCAAAACCTTCAGAAAATGTATATTAAAACAAATCCTGTCACTCAAGCAACTCTCCAAGTTTATGACAGCAATATTCAAAACACGTCCTTATTTATACACCCAAGTTTTAAAGCTTTGTCCAGAGTGTGTGCATTAAGAGATTGAGAGGTGTGTGCATAATATTAACCTGTAATCTGGAAATATGTGTAGAAACAGTCAGCTAGTGTTAACAAACATTCCCTCCACAGGTCTGTTAGATAAGAAAATTATGCCTGCCAATAAAGATTTAAATCCTGGACTGGTAATGTTTACTCTGGTATAGCATGGTCTGATATGTAGCATTCTGTAACATCTGATATCAGAATAGTACTGTTGTGTCAACCACTGTTTCTCACACTGCGCTAAATAAAAATATGTCCAGGAATGTCTGTATAAGACTGTTGTAATTACAAGGTCAGAGTGTACAACCAAGAGAGACTTAGACAAAAAACACTGAAGGAATAAACAGCAATATCCAAATAGCACACTCTGCTGTGATGTAAATTCTTGTAGTTTTTGCAGACACAGCCATGGTTCAAATCCTGGGAGTGGTAGTAGGCTGTATGCATAATCATACCTCTCAACTGTACAGATTTTTCAGAATGTCCAGATAATTGGCTCATATTTTCTGCCTGTTCCTCTGTCCCCTTGACAAATCAATGGGATGATCTCAGAATTGAAGTCATGAAATAATGACATACATTTTATTTTCAGCCTCAAAACCTTCAGAAAATTTATATTAAAACAAATCTTGTCACTCTAGCAACTCTCCAAGTTTATGACAGCAATATTGAAAACACGTCCCTATTTATACACCCAAGTTTTAAAACTTTGTCCAGAGTGTGTGCATTAAGAGATTGAGAGGTATGTGCATAATATTAACCTGTAATCTGGGAATATGTGTAGAAACAGTCAGCTAGTGTTAACAAACATTCCCTCCACAGGTCTGTTAGATAAGAAAATTATGCCTGCCAATAAAGATTTAAATCCTTGACTGGTAATGTTTACTCTGGTATAGTATGGCCTGATATGTAGCATTCGGTAACATCTGATATCAGAATAGTTGTCAGAAAAATATGTATTAATGTGTGTGCTTAATGCTAATTAGAAACTAAATGAGTTAACACGTTTTTCATTCTATTTTATATGCACTATTTTATATACAGCTGAATTTCATATGAGACTAAAAGATGCTTTTGAAACTGCAGTGTGCTTTCTGAAACTTGCAAGATGCCCTCTGACCTAGTAATTGCTAGCACAGCAATATTCATGTTTATGCCTTTTGGAAATGTACTTGAGAAGCAGGTGATTATCTGCTAGGTCAGGAAGCAATGAATGAACAATGCTATATTCTGTAATGTAATGATTTTGAATGATTAGCTCTGTTCAAAGTATGAGAAAACGCACAGCTGCAGAAGTTAGAGATAACACAGACAAAGGACTGTTGGAGAAATGAACTGCAGTCTATACTTGCTTTGTGCTCAAATTAGCCATAGTACCTTGAATGCTAACATTGCATATATCTAACCAGTGGTAGCCAAGACCACGTTGTTTTTCTTAGGAAGTTTCTCACAAAAATTGATAGTACAAGCAGAAAATCATATAAACAAGTACTACGAAATGATGATGATGTTAAACCTTGTGATTTACTCGTCAGCTTGGTAGGCAATGTTTTATTAGAAAATGTATAAAAATGCCTGCATTTCCTGATTCTAGTTAGACAAACTCTGTATTAGCACGTTTTTGTCTCCTTGCTGCAAGATTAAAGTGCCTTAACCTGAACCTACCATGTTTTGATCATTTTTAAAGTATATTTTTCCTTTGACAATAGTACTGTTGTGTCAACCACTGTTTCTCACACTGCGCTAAATAAAAATATGTCTAGGAATGTCTGTATAAGACTGTTGTAATTACAAGGTCAGAGTGTACAACCAAGAGAGACTTAGACAGAAAACACTGAAGGAATAAACAGCAATAATCAAATAGCACACTCTGCTGTGACATAAATTCTTGTATTCTTTGCAGACACAGCCATGGTTCGAATCCTGGGAGTGGTAGTAAGCTGTATGCATAATCATACCTCTCAACTGTACAGATTTTTCAGAATGTCCAGATAATTGGCTCATATTTTCTGCCTGTTCCACTGTCCCCTTGACAAATCAATGGGATGATCTCAGAATTGTAGTCATGAAATAATGACATACATTTTATTTTCAGCATCAAAATTTTCAGAAAATTTATATTAAAACAAATCTTGTCACTCTAGCAACTCTCCAAGTTTATGACAGCAATATTCAAAACAAGTCCCTATTTGTACCCCCACATTGTCAAGCTTTGTCCAGTGTGTGCATTAAGTGATTGAGATGTACGTGCATAATATTAACTTGGAATCTGGGAATATGTGTAGAAACAGTCAGGTATTGTTAACAAACATTCCCTCCACAGGTCTACCAGGTAAGAGATATAGAATTTAGCTATAAGACAGTTGAAGTATACACTGTGTACAAACATACCACTGCCCAAACCAAGGCCATATTGTATTGTAATAATACCTGTACCTTAATGATTAGAGCAATGATCATTAAAGTTGTGAGTACTACGAAGATACATAAGTTGTGAATTGACATCTCTCTCTCCCCCCACCATATCTGCAACAATAATCTAAATACACAAATCAATGGGTATGTTTAAACCAAACCTACTGTTGGGACATATGTCCTATTGTTCAATAAATACTGAAATGTGTTTCTATTAATGTTTCATGTTGAAATACTATCATTGGTGGCCTCTTGCTATCAGTGTAACCTGCATGCCAATTTAAAGGCCACACCGTGGTTCCATATATGCATGTGTTCTGTTTGCTATGCAACTGTCCCAAATCTGGTGTTTTTGGGTTAATGGGAATATCTATGCATGCTGTTATAACTAATTCTGGATTGTGCTGACTATTACTAACCCACATATGTTTTAAAGCTGCAACACCATAGCATGTTTGGGAAGGCCGGTGCCAGTGGTTCCACCTCTCCCACCTCATTTGGCCATGGCACCTGGCTCCAGCATATCTGGGACCCAGCCCAGGATCTCCTTGTCTGCTGGTCCTGCACCACTTTCAGGTGGAACTGCCTCAGGGGATGAGGCTTGTCCTGCTCCTAGGAGGGGCATGGACAGGATCCTGTCACCCAAACTCAGGTCCGAGGATTGGTGTGTAGCGAGCTCTGAAGAAAGTTTGGAGATCTGCTATGCCAGCTTGAGGGCTGCATGGCACATTTAGCGGGTAAGTCTGCCCCTTCTGCTGAGCCCACAGCACAGTAACCTTCGGGCCGTGAATGTGCAGTAGTGACTGCTCATGGGTAGGGACCTTAGTCCCACTGTTACCATTTGGGGGCTCATGGGCTTCCAATTTCCAACCTCCCCTCCCCATCCAAGGTGTTTACCCCCCACATGTGTCATATACCACCCCTGTATGCTGTCTTGTCTGTCTTCCTACCCAACCTACCCCCCAATTATACCTACTATCCCTCCCCAACATCTATCTCTCACCTTAAAAAAAGGGCAATCTGTTCCCAACAAAAAAATCTCGCCCCATACATAGCTGTCCATTTTGCACACCTGTACACTGGGCACATGTAATCTGGTATAATTGGCTTCACAACACATTTTTGTTGTCCTCACCCCTCTCCCAGGGGGTTGAGTGTCCAAATCTACCTCCAAATTCAGTACATATGCACAACTGTTGCTGTAGAAGAAATGGACAGCTATGGATATTCCCTACACCCGTCCTGCACATCGCTAGCTACTTTCCCTATTGTGTTTCCCTCTGCATGGCCCATTTTTCACCATTTTCCTATCACCCCTATTTTCATTTCTTTTAAAGAAATTAGCATGAGGGTAAGCGGGAGTAAGCACTTTTAAGCAGTAGTAAGTGGGTTTATATATATATATATATATATATATATATATATATATATATATATATATACACATATATATAGGCTACCCTGATAACACTGACACGCCAAAACACCGACAATGAAATAACCGACACGAAAACAATGAAAAAAAAAAGTTCAAAAACACCAAACTTCACATGCCCAACAAACCAAAATCCTGACAATCAACAAAACAAATACCTTTCCCGAAAAACACACACACAACACAAGCACACCAAAAATCTTACTAACCTACACTAAACCTCACATACACAAGTATCTATGCACTAACCTTAACCCAAACCCTAATCCTAAGGTCCGTCACTATCGCACACTTACCTTACCCGCTCCCTAACCTTAACTCACTTAATCTGCCCCTAATCCTCAAGTCCATCAACAGAGTGAAAGGTCTGGCAGACCAAATCTCTGAGAAATGGAAGCCTAGGGCTGATTGGACTTGCATTAATAAATGCATACAGCAAGAAGGTGAAACTGTTGATAGATATTATGCCAGATTATTAGAATGTTTTAATAACCATTGGGGAATGCAGGTACCTGAAGACCAAACACATGATTCCCCATATGAGCAGCAGCTAAAGAATGCATTTTTGAAAGGCAGCATTGCACCCATTAGCAGCTTTATTACAAAGCACATGGTAGCTCATCATACAAGTAGATTACAGTCATTACTTGAATATGCAAGACATGCCAAAAGGCATTTTAATAGCAAAAAGAAAAAGAAAACTCAAGTATTTGCAGTAGAAGATGGATCAGAAGTCTTTGTAGTACAAACTGGGAAGAAGGGTAAGAAAAATACCCAGGGAAACAAACAATCTGATAAACGATCAGAGGACTTTGAAGAGAGAAAGAAAATGGGTGAATGCTTTAAATGCGGGAAAAAGGGACATTTAGCAAGGGATTGCAGGCAAAATAAAAAGGTAACCACAGAGGACAAGGAGGGTGAGGACTGACCATATGGTAGTCAAGAATCACTGGAAAGGAATAAACAAGAAAGGACAAGTGCAAATGTGATAGAAGGGGTAGAGGATGAGATAGAAGAGGTAGAGGATGTGCATGAAATCACAGAAAATGAAGAAAATGAAATTTTGAACTTAGCATTATTGAGCCTAGAACTCTACTTAGCAGACACAAAACTGGAAGTTACACTTCTGGTAGAGGGGAGGGAAGTTAAATTCCTGTGTGACTCAGGGGCTTCACGGACCCTGATACATCCTTCCAAACTACCAGAAAATTCAGAATCATTTGACTACATATTAGTGAAAGCAGCTAATGGACAGCTGTATCGGGAGCCACTCTCCCACAACATAGCGATAACCGACCCAGTTTCAGGGATGACCCAGAAAAGAAAAATTGTTGTATCTGCAAAATGCCCAGTGAATCTCTTGGGCAGAGACCTAATGCAGATATTTGGCATAGCCATAGTTCCAACTATGCAGGGTATGGAAGCACAGAGACAAATGGATACTTTTGTGGTGCGACCGGAGGGTGAAACATTTTATTGGTACAGCCAGGACTTAGTTACTACTACTGGTCCAGGGGCAGTAACTGAAGAACTGATGAACGTAGCCATCAGTAAATCCCTCTCCCTTGACACTGATGAACAGCATTTGTTGCATTGCACTCTATATTACTGTAACAGACCAGGACCTGATAAAGAATATGAGCAAGAACTGTTTAGAAACCATGCTAACAGATTAGTATTACAAAATTTGTACTAGGACACAGAAGGAAACAGTGTAGTAAGCTGTTCATTGCCCCAGGAATTCCTAGCGCTTTACAAATCTAATCGATTACCACATGTAAGTTTAACCAAAGATAGAAATGTGAAGTGGGCAGACCTAGGAGAAAACGTCACAAGGTGGGAAAAGCAGACAGAGTTAGAACTTTCCGAACAGGGAGTACAAAAGCAGAAACTAAATTGGATAACACAGGCACAGTGAGGACAGCTGAGTAGCACTCTTACTAGAGGAAGAGGAAAAAGCCTTACGAGACATACCAGAGACTCTCTGGTCAACAGGGAAATCAGATGTAGGACTTATTCGTACAGCAGGACCAGTTACTATCATGCCAAAATCAGCATTTAGACCTCAAAAGAGACAGTATCCCTTGAGAAAGGATGCAGAAATAAGAATCAAACCTATAATAGCAGCCTTACTTAAGGAAGGAGTCTTGATAGAATCTCCTGATTCACCATGCAATACACCCTTATTTCCTGTTAGGAAAGCAAATGGAGAATGGCGTATGTTCCAAGATTTACAAGCTGTAAATGACGCAGTTATACCCAGGGCACCTACGGTGCCAGATCCACACACTTTACTGAATGATTTGAAACCTCAACAAAAGTATTTTTCTGTGGTAGATATTAGCAATGCATTTTTCTCAATACCAATACACCCTGACAGCCAACATTGGTTTGCATTTACATTTCAGGGGAAAAAGTATACATATACGCGACTACCACAGAGATATTGTGAAAGTCCAACAATATTCGCACAAGAAATGGCAAGTAACCTGGCGGGATTTATCCCACCGAAAGGCAGTCAGATTTTACTTTATGTAGATGACATTCTGCTGGCAGCCTCCACCCAGCAAGAATGCAGAGAGGATACCATGGCATTACTACAATTTTTAGCCACTCAAGGACACAAGGTAAACAAAAACAAACTGCAACTTTGGAAAAAACAGGTCAAATACCTGGGATATGTAATATCCAAAGAAGGCAGAATATTAGATGAAGACAGAAAAACAGCAATATTACAAGCACCTAAACCAACTACCAAGAAGGAAATTATGTCCTTCCTGGGTACTACTAACTTTTGTCGGAGTTGGATTCCAAACTATGCTATGGAATCTGCTCTGCTGACCAACTTGATATTCAAAAAGCCGATGGCAGCACAAGATTTATTACAGTGGACACCAGAAGCAGAATCAGCTTTCTGCAAATTGAAACAACTGATAGCTTCTTCATTAGTTTTAGGATTACCAAACTATCATAAGCGATTTTTCCAAACTGTAGATTGTAAGCAAGGTTATATGACATCAGTGTTAACACAACAGCATGGGGACAAACAACGCCCCATAGCTTACTATTCATCACAGCTAGACCCAGTGGTGCGATCCCTGCCCCACTGTGTACAAGCAGTAGTCACAGCTGCAATGGCAGTGCAGGCTTCAGCCTCAGTAGTATTGTTCCACCCTCTCACATTGAGAGTGCCTCATGCAGTAGCGATTATTTTACTGCAAGAAAAAGTAGCATATCTTTCTCCTGCTAGACATCTTTCCTGTATGACTATACTGTTGAGCCAACCCCATATGACAATTGAACGATGCACAACTTTGAATCCGTCAACCTTGCTCCCAACCCCTGCAGATGGCAAACCACACTGCTGCCTGCAGGAGATTGAGCAAAAGACACTACCTAGAAAAGATCTTACAGATGTTCCCTTGAATGATGCCGAGGTGACATACTATGTGGATGGCTCGTGCAGAAGGGGTCCTACAGGACAGAATCTAGTGGGGTATGCAGTAGTTTCTGATACTGAGATTTTAGAAGCAAAGTCTTTACCACACAACTTATCTACACAAGTAGCAGAATTGATTGCTTTGACAAGGGCATGTACCTTGGCAAAAAGTAAGAGACTGAACATTTTTACTGACAGTCAGTATGCTTTTTCTACTGTACATGTTTTTGCGCAGCAGTGGAAAAACAGGGGAATGATAACATCTACTGGTAAACCAATTAAACATGCGCAAATTATTTTAGACTTGTTAGACTCTATTCAGTTACCTCAGAAAGTAGCTATTTGCAAATGCGTAGCTCATACCAAGCAACAGGATAGAATTTCAAAAGGTAATGCGAGGGCTGATACAGCTGCAAAACAAGCAGCTTCAGCTTCAGAAGTATTTCTTTTGAGTGAGGAATTACAACCATCTGAGATTTTAGACTTAGAAATGTTAAAAACAATGCAGACACTTACTACAAATGTAGAAAAACAAAAGTGGATAAAACGAGGAGCAATCCTTGAGAAGGGACTGTACATCTCCAAAGAGAAGAAACCGATTTTGCCATCTAACTTGTTTAGATATGCAGCTTTGTTGAGCCATGGGCAGTGCCATGTCTCAACAGGGGGGATGGTACAGTTAGTGAATCGAGTGTTTACGACGTATGGATTTACAAACTACACAAAAAAATTTTGTGCAGCATGCCATGTTTGTAACAAGCATCATGCACAAGGGGCATTGAAACCTAAGCAGGGGAGTTTCCCTACACCACCATATCCATTCCATACTATTTGAATGAATTTTATAGAGATGAACAAATGTGAAAATAAGAAGTACTGCCTTGTCATTATAGATATGTTTTCCAAGTGGGTGGAAGATTTTCCAACTAAAAATCCAGATGCAGCTACTGTTGCAAAAGTCCTCGTTAAAGAAATTATTCCTAGACTTGGCATACCGGAAAAGATTTATAGTGACAATGGCACACACTTTGTAAATCAAACTATACAACAACTCAGCCGTTATTTCGGGATTTTTCTGAAAAATCACTGTGCATACCACCCCCAATCTACAGGATTAGTAGAGAGGCATAATGGGGTTTTGAAAAACAAGCTTAGGAAATTGATTAGTGAGACACAAAAGAACTGGGTTCACTGTCTACCTCTGGCACTGTTGAGCATGAGAACTGTTCCAAAAGCAAAAGGGTTAACTCCTTTTGAAATTCTGTTTGGGAGGGCATATTATACACCTCAATGGAAACCTCTCATGCCTGCAGAGCAGAGTATATGAGGCGATTTTTGAATGACAAACTTTTGCAGTTAAATTCTGTTTCAGATAAAGAACAAACCAGACCATCGGAAGTAGCAATAGCCCCAGGCACATGGGTTTGGGTGAAGGTCGTGAAGAAAAAGAACTGGAGTTCTCCGAAGTGGGAAGGGCCGTACCAGGTACTACTGTCGACACCCACTGCAGTCAAGATTGCAGAGTGAGCGTCCTGGATTCATTTAACACATTGTAAACTGGTTAAGAACTTTGAACTGGACAAAAACCTTGTTACTGTTGTACAACGAGAACAAAAATGACCAGGTATAGAGTAAACAGGGATGCAGAACAACCTCAGAAAATTTGCATGATTATTCTGATAGCTGTACTGATAACATTAATCTTTTTGTTGTGGCCTTTCCTTTTTCCAGCCACAAAAGTTGAACTGATCAAACGTGATGCATTACTCATAGACTGGCATCCAAACTTTAACACTTACCAAGCAATTAAATATGTGTATCCTGAGACTTTCAATGTTTCGAACTGCTGGATTTGCACAGTTATACCGTCAGCATACGGGGGATTATTAATGACTGCTGTCCCCCTAGGGGTCAATGAGACCTGGAAAAACTTGATTTTTGATACTACACCTGTGAAATCACAAGACAAAATAGCATTGTACCTACATGTTACACAAAAAGGGATTGTATGTTTTTTACAAGAATGACACTATTCAGGTGGGTTGGAGCAATTGCAATATGACTGTTTCTTATAAATGTTATATTAAACCCAGTAAGACTAAAACTATTTGTGATACAAACTATGATGCATATTTCGCTAAAATGCATAGAAATGTTGATGAGATACAACATAATCCTGTTCTTTTAAAGCAGCTTTCTATTATAGATAAGAAAATGTTTCATGCAGGGCAAGCTTATATCAATACTAAAGTAGAGAATTGTTATTTTGTTTGTGGGAAAAAAGCATATAAATGGCTACCTGAGACTTGGTCCAGCAGTTGTTTTTTGGGTTACCTGGTTCCGGCCATACGACACACTGCAGCTTTGCCTCAGGGAAAAATTCAAAACGTCAGAGAGGTCAGCAGTAAACCTAGAAGTCCGATTAAGAGACCCGAGAATCCAGTAGGACGAATCGAAGAAGGATGGAGAAACCATAACTCCGTAAAAAACAAAGATACACTGACACACATGGACTTGAGTGACACCATTATATCATAGGCAGGAATAGCCCCTGCATATGGCACAGTGAAATTGATTTGAGAGCTGAGAAAACTGTCTAAACTTCTCAAAGTTATGAGCAATGCAACTTTTTCTGCTCTCGAATTAGTGACTGATGAACTGAATGCTATGAGAACTGTGGTGCTTCAGAACTGCATGGCTCTCGACTTCACCCTAGCGGCGAGAGGTGGTACGTGCACTTTAATCAAAGAAGAATGCTGTTCGTATATTCCTGACAACCAGCACGAAATAAACGACCATCTTGAGGTGATCCAGCAAGTGTCGACCATGACCAAACCAGGCCCAAACCCTCTGATGGACATTTTCCAGAATTAGTTTGGGGGGTGGGGTTCCTTCCTAATGAACATCCTGATTGCCATTTGTGTGGGATTACTCCTATTAGGAGCATGCATATGTTGTGGTATTCCCTGCATGAAAAAGTTAATCAAAGAATTTATAGATATATCAGTTTCTGCGACCTTGTATCAAAGTACTGAAATTGAAGAATTGTTGAAAAGTGAAACACTTTCATAAGTTTAAACTGAATGACACTCTTAACTGCAAATCCTGAATGGAAGAGGTTAGGAGAAGAAGCAAACTGTTTAATCTTTTGAAAATAGAATTAAAAAGTATTAACAGGGGGGAAATGTCAGAAAAATATGTATTAATGTGTGTGCTTAATGCTAATTAGAAACTAAATGAGTTAACATGTTTTTCATTCTATTTTATATGCACTATTTTATATACAGCTGAATTGAATTTCATATGAGACTAAAAGATGCTTTTGAAACTGCAGTGTGCTTTCTGAAACTTGCAAGATGCCCTCTGACCTAGTAATTGCTAGCACAGCAATATTCATGTTTATGCCTTTTGGAAATGTACTTGAGAAGCAGGTGATTATCTGCTAGGTCAGGAAGCAATGAATGAACAATGCTATATTCTGTAATGTAATGATTTTGAATGATTAGCTCTGTTCGAAGTATGAGAAAACGCACAGCTGCAGAAGTTAGAGATAACACAGACAAAGGACTGTTGGAGAAATGAACTGCAATCTATACTTGCTTTGTGCTCATATTAGCCATAGTACCTTGAATGGTAACATTGCATATATCTAACCAGTGGTAGCCAAGGCCAAGTTGTTTTTCTTAGGAAGTTTCTCACAAAACTTGATAGTACAAGCAGAAAATCATATAAACAAGCACTACGAAATGATGATGATGTTAAACCTTGTGATTTACTACGTCAGCTTGGTAGGCAATGTCTTATTAGAAAATGTATAAAAATGCCTGCATTTCCTGATTCTAGTTAGACAAACTCTGTATTAGCACGTTTTTGTCTCCTTGCTGCAAGATTAAAGTGCCTTAACCTGAACCTACCATGTTTTGATCATTTTTAAAGTATATTTTTCCTTTGACAATAGTACTGTTGTGTCAACCACTGTTTCTCACACTGCGCTAAATAAAAATATGTCTAGGAATGTCTGTATAAGACTGTTGTAATTACAAGGTCAGAGTGTACAACCAAGAGAGACTTAGACAGAAAACACTGAAGGAATAAACAGCAATATCCAAATAGCACACTCTGCTGTGACATAAATTCTTGTATTCTTTGCAGACACAGCCATGGTTCGAATCCTGGGAGTGGTAGTAAGCTGTATGCATAATCATACCTCTCAACTGTACAGATTTTTCAGAATGTCCAGATAATTGGCTCATATTTTCTGCCTGTTCCACTGTCCCCTTGACAAATCAATGGGATGATCTCAGAATTGTAGTCATGAAATAATGACATACATTTTATTTTCAGCCTCAAAATTTTCAGAAAATTTATATTAAAACAAATCTTGTCACTCTAGCAACTCTCCAAGTTTATGACAGCAATATTCAAAACAAGTCCCTATTTGTACCCCCAGATTGTCAAGCTTTGTCCAGTGTGTGCATTAAGTGATTGAGATGTACGTGCATAATATTAACTTGGAATCTGGGAATATGTGTAGAAACAGTCAGGTATTGTTAACAAACATTCCCTCCACAGGTCTACCAGGTAAGAGATATAGAATTTAGCTATAAGACAGTTGAAGTATACACTGTGTACAAACATACCACTGCCCAAACCAAGGCCATATTGTATTGTAATAATACCTGTACCTTAATGATTAGAGCAATGATCATTAAAGTTGTGAGTACTACGAAGATACATAAGTTGTGAATTGACATCTCTCTCTCTCCCCCTACCATATCTGCAACAATAATCTAAATACACAAATCAATGGGTATGTTTAAACCAAACCTACTGTTGGGACATATGTCCTATTGTTCAATAAATACTGAAATGTGTTTCTATTAATGTTTCATGTTGAAATACTATCATTGGTGGCCTCTTGCTATCAGTGTAACCTGCATGCCAATTTAAAGGCCACCGTGGTTCCATATATGCATGTGTTCTGTTTGCTATGCAACTGTCCCAAATCTGGTGTTTTTGGGTTAATGGGAATATCTATGCATGCTGTTATAACTAATTCTGGATTGTGCTGACTATTACTAACCCACATATGTTTTAAAGCTGCAACACCATAGCATGTTTGGGAAGGCCGGTGCCAGTGGTTCCACCTCTCCCACCTCATTTGGCCATGGCACCTGGCTCCAGCATATCTGGGACCCAGCCCAGGATCTCCTTGTCTGCTGGTCCTGCACCACTTTCAGGTGGAACTGCCTCAGGGGATGAGGCTTGTCCTGCTCCTAGGAGGGGTGTGGACAGGATCCTGTCACCCAAACTCAGGTCCGAGGATTGGTGTGTAGCGAGCTCTGAAGAAAGTTTGGAGATCTGCTATGCCAGCTTGAGGGCTGCATGGCGCATTTAGCGGGTAAGTCTGCCCCTTCTGCTGAGCCCACAGCACAGCAACCTTTGGGCCGTGAATGTGCAGTAGTGACTGCCCATGGGTAGGGACCTCAGTCCCACTGTTACCATTTGGGGGCTCATGGGCTTCCAATTTCCAACCTCCCCTCCCCATCCAAGGTGTTTACCCCCCACATGTGTCATATACCACCCCTGTATGCTGTCTTGTCTGTCTTCCTACCCAACCTACCCCCCAATTATACCTACTATCCCTCCCCAACATCTATCTCTCACCTTAAAAAAAGGGCAATCTGTTCCCAACAAAAAAATCTCGCCCCATACATAGCTGTCCATTTTGCACACCTGTACACTGGGCACATGTAATCTGGTATAATTGGCTTCACAACACATTTTTGTTGTCCTCACCCCTCTCCCAGGGGGTTGAGTGTCCAAATCTACCTCCAAATTCAGTACATATGCACAGCTGTTGCTGTAGAAGAAATGGACAGCTATGGATATTCCCTACACCCGTCCTGCACATCGCTAGCTACTTTCCCTATTGTGTTTCCCTCTGCATGGCCCATTTTTCACCATTTTCCTATCACCCCTATTTTCATTTCTTTTAAAGAAATTAGCGTGAGGGTAAGCGGGAGTAAGCACTTTTAAGCAGTAGTAAGTGGGTTTATATATATATATATATATATATATATATATATATATATATATATATTTATACATATATATAGGCTACCCTGATAACACTGACACGCCAAAACACCGACAATGAAATAACCGACACGAAAACAATGAAAAAAAAAAGTTCAAAAACACCAAACTTCACATGCCCAACAAACCAAAATCCTGACAATCAACAAAACAAATACCTTTCCCGAAAAACACACACACAACACAAGCACACCAAAAATCTTACTAACCTACACTAAACCTCACATACACAAGCATCTATGCACTAACCTTAACCCAAACCCTAATCCTAAGGTCCGTCACTATCGCACACTTACCTTACCCGCACCCTAACCTTAACTCACTTAATCTGCCCCTAATCCTCAAGTCCATCACTATCGCACACTTACTTTACCTGGACCCTAACCCTAACTCACTTAACCCGCCCCTAAACCTAAACTCCATCTCTATCGCACACTTACATGACCCGCACCCTACCCTAACATCCGTCACTATCACACACTTACCATACCCACACCCTGACCCTAATGTCCATCCCTATCGCACACTTACCTTAACATGTCGGTGTTCTCAGCATTGGAATTTTCAACTGTCGGTCTTCTCCATTGTCGATATTCCGGTGTCGGTGTTCTCGTTGTCGGCGTTCTGGGATTTATATAGACATACATGTCTATATATAAATGTTTATATATATATATATATATATATATATATATATATATATATATATATTTATTTATTTATTATATATATATATATATATATATATATATGTATATATATATATATATATATATATATATATATATATATATATATATATATATATATATATATATATATATATATATATATATATATATATATCTATTTATATATATATATATATATATACATATATATATATATATATATGTATATATATATATATATATATACATATAAAATGTATTGCATTCTCACATTGGATCCACACTCTGAGCCTCTCACTGCAAAACATCTGAACAAAGGCACTTTTAATGCAGGTGAAAGGGCCCAAAATATGGATCTCTTATAATTATTGCCATTATCCATTCCTCCACAGCTGAAATGATCTGCCTTAAAACACAATAAGAAACACTTGCAAGGTTTGAACTCAGAACCCTGCACAACATAGCCACAACAAGTTAACAGTAAGCCATCTCAGCAGTAAGATGTCAGGATGATTTCTGTAACATATCATGCAGAACAGTCAGTCTACCATAGGGAGTGTACCAAGTGGAAGCAGTAAACTTTTCAATAATACATATACACACACACCTAAATACATATACATGTATGTATATACACACACACACACACATATATATATATATATATATATATATATATATATATATATACATATACATACACATATAAATATATAACTACGTATAGATATGTATAAAAAGAGTATATATAGAGGGTGCACAGCATACCAAACAGACATTATTCCTACAGTTGCCACATTTTCAAATGGCCAGTGTCTGATTCTTTTCTACAAATGAGAATTATTGCATGAAACATATACCCACACACAGTGCAAAGGACATGACACCACACATAAGTTTGCATACATAGAAATGTTTATTTTTGTACTATTTCAGTTGTTTATACTATTTTTATAACAGCTAGGTGTTTGAAATACATAATAATGGATTAATGCAACTCTCATACAAAACATATGATACAGTAAGCTGCAAAACATAACATACTTTGCTGTCTAAGCTGAAGCCTTCAAGTAGTACAACATTAAAAAACACACTTGCCTTGAAGATAAAAATACATCAGCACTTAATTACAGATGTAGTTCAGCAGCGTCCAATTACACTCTGTACTCAGCCCCCTAGGGGGGAAAGTATCACTTGTCACAATGTAAATGTATCTGTTACATAACAATGTTTAACTTAAAATGTCACTATCACACTGACAAACAGAACTGTGTGTAAGTCAGTAAGCTCTAGCCCACCACTGTTCTCATGGTAAAACTTATGAAAATGTACAGCCATATACCTTAATGTTTCTTACTACTGATGTCCCTCACATGTTGTAAACGCCTAGGTTAAAAACATTTAATACCTCTCCTTCATAAAATGTTTTACAAGGCCATATAACAGTGTTCTCCATACATTTACCTCTGGAGTGTACAGGGTCACGCACGCTTTGTCCAGCTGGAGCCCTCATATATATGGACCCTACCCCACAATTTGAGTGGGAGTCCACAACATCACTGGAATGATAGCAGGAATGCCAGCACTAAATAATGATAGGTCATTACCTAACAACCTCTTACTGCATGACATCTGGACAAAGCCTGGTATATATGTGGAGGACAGTGGCTGAAACACAGGGCCATATTTGAAATATTGCTGTTATATACTGTGAAAGTTGCTGGTGTTACAGGATTGGTTACAACATACCCTTACTTGGGAATATGAAGTCAGAAACACAAATGGATGTTGCCATGTACTGACAGCAATCAACAGAGAGAATGGCACTGATATGTCAAAGGCAAGACCTGTGATGGGAGCAGACAAAACATAACAGCCAATCCTCTGGCCATCATGTGGTTAGGCCCACAGTTGAGAGCTATGCAGACAGACTGCATTCCATGCAAAACTACCATGTACACACAAACCCTATAAAACTAGCAGTATTCAATGCATATAACAGCAATACTCACACACTGTCCCTAGGCCTGGAACCTTATACAAACATGTAGTTGGTCTGTGTTTACAAGTCCTGTTGTAAGAGGTATTGCTACCTGCTGTCTGTAACATTGCTGCCCACCCACAGGAAGGATGTCTTCCATACAGGAAAGGTAAAGAGACAATGCCCACATGAGTAGTGGGTTGCTATGGCATTGGCTATTGGAAGTACTACACAGCTGGCTGCTTTCAATTAGCAAGTGGAGAACACCAATTGGTGCAGAGGCCATCACCTGATCATGAGCATCACCTACAAAAGCCATGCTGCAACCTATTCAGACCAGCTCGATCCCTGTAGTGGAGAGAGAGATAGAGATAGAGAGAGATAGAGAAAGAAATAAAAAAATAATAAAAAAATAATACTAAAAACAAAAATAACTACAAAAAAACAACAAGGAAGACATCCAACTAGTACACAGAAGAGAGCACAATAATAAAGCAGGTATGTGAAACATGTCAGCATGTAACTGAATGTAGTATTTGGTCTGTAATAATGGGATAGATGATGTTGAAAGACTTATATGTGCCATCAAGAATCAAGACTAGCTGTAATGATGTCCTGCTGAACAACTGCTATGAACATAGCATCTGGTCTTATGGGCAGGGGGCCATACCTGTCAACTGTGTAGATCTGCAAAGAATGTCAAGATTTAAGCTGTCATAGTATTTGTTCTGTTCCTGCAAACATATATATTAGTCTGGCAAATAGCTGAAGGTGGAAGTAATGAAGTCATGATAGACACACGAGTTTCAGACCCCACTACCTTCAGAACAGTCATGGTAATGTGAAATGTATCATGCACAAATTTGATAGGTTTGTAATAGGCATATCTATGATCTTTCCCTATATATCCCCCCTAATGTTAGGCTGTGTCCACATGTGATGCTCTGTTTTGTACCAAGGCAGAGCAGTTCAGCTGTGGAGGAAGGAGGTTCAGAATGTGGATCCGATGTCTGAATGCACTGCATACATATATATATATATATATATATATATATATATATATATATATATATAGTGTATGTCTACATATATAAAAACACACACACATATATATATATATATATATATATATATATATATATATATATATATATATATATATATATATATATATATATATATATATATATGGGTCTACTTCAGAAGATCGACAGACCATTTGATCGACATTCATTTGGTCGACAGCTCATTTGGTCGACAACCAATATTCAAGGTACTTAACAGAGATTTTCCCCCCTCCCCAATGTTGTGTGACCCTGAAGTTGATATATATAGTTAGGGGGGTGTGGGGGCACAGACCCCCACCTATTTTCATTTAAAATGTGTAGTTTTTCTTGTATTTTCATGCTTTTAAATGAAAATAGGTGGGGGGCTTCACCCCTCCACACCCCCATTGTGGGGGGCTAAGCCCCCTACACCCCCCCTAACTATAGTTGGGTTGCACAACATTGGGGAGGGGGCAAATCCCTGTTAAGTGCCTTGAATAATGGTTGTCGACCAAATGAGCTGTTGGCTAAATGAATGTCGATCAAATGGTCTGTCGATCTTGTGAAGTCGACCCATATATATATATATATATATATATATATATATATATATATATATATATATATATATACGCACACACATATATATATATATATATATATATATATATATATATATATATATATATATAAAATGCATATATTTACATATATATATATATATATATATATATATATATATATATATATATATGTGTGTGTGTGTGTGTATATAAATGCATTTTCCCTACTGTTGAATGACTGTACTGCATGATATGTTGGAGAAATCATCACACATATCTGCAGCTCAGATGTTTTAGTGGTAAAAGGCTGTGGCTATGATGTGCAGGGTCCTGTGTTAGACAATTGCAAGGGCTGATAATTTATTTGCTGGCCAGAATAAGCACTGTGGGATACAGAGTGACTAAGGCACCTGTAAGCAGTTGTAAGCGAGTGTGAAATGGATGGTTATGTATGGTGTGAAATTCTTTTTGGGAACAGATTTCCCTTTTTTTGTTATGGTGAGAGTAGGATGTTGGGGAAGGATAGTAGGTATATTTTGGGGAGGTAGGTTGGGTCAAAAGACAGACAAGACAGCATACAGGGGTGGAATATGACACATGTGGGGGTAAATACCTTGGACAGGGAGGGGTGTTTGGAAATGGAAGCTCATGAGCCCCCAAATGGAAACAGTGGGAATGAGGTCCCCATCCATGGGCAGTCACCACAGCAACTTTATGGCCCTGAAGGTGGCTGTGCTAGAAGCTGAGCAGGATGGGCAAGCTGACCCTCTAATTGCACCATGAGGGCCTCAAGCTGGTGTAGCAGATCCCACAATTCTCTGTGGAGTTCCCTATGCACCAGACCATGGACCTGACTTCAGGTGACAGGATCCTGTCTGTTCCCATTCCCAGGGGGGGGATGAGCTTCATCCCCTGAGGTGGTTCCACCTAAAGGTAGTGCAGGACCAGTGGATGAGGAGGTCCCAGGGTGGGTCCCAGATGTGCTGTGGCCTGGTGCCATGGCCAGATGAGGTGGGAGCGGTGATTCTGCTGGAACTGCATTCCCAAACATGCTATTGTGTTGCAGTTTTAGAACATGTGTGGGTTAGTAATAGTCAACACAATCCAGCATTAGTTATAACAGCATGCATAGATATTCCCATTAACCAAAAAACACAGGATTTGGAACAGTTGTATAGCAAACAGAACACATGCATACATGGAACCGCAATGGCCATTACAATGGCATGCAAGTGGCATTGATAGCAACAGGCCACCAATGATATTGTTTCAATGTGGAACATGAACAGAAACACGTTTCAATATTTTTTGCACAATAGGATATATGTCCCAACATTAGGTTTGGTGTAAACATACCCATTGATTTGTGTGTTCAAATTATTGTTGCAGATATGGTTGGGGGGGGAGATATGTCAATTAACAACTTTTACATCTTTGCAGTATGAGGTCCTCAGACGTTTTTTCCTGTTTATGTATTCCTGGTACCATGTCCCAGGAGTGTCTCCCTGCTTATACTCTACAGCAGAATGACATAATAATTAATTTCCTTGTTCAACATCACAGAACCCTCTTTTACACACGGTCCATGATCTGCAGGAGAGGACTGCCCTGTGGAACAAGCTCATCCACAGGGTAAACACTGTCGGCCTGCATAACCCCAGTTATGAGCAGGTGTGACATTGTTGCACTGATCTCATCCGCCACACTCATCAGCATGCTGCTGCAGTTAGCAGGGACCAGCTAGCCACAGGTGGGGGTCATGCCATCCAGTCCCCACTGACACATGCTGAGGAGCTCCTCACCAGCCTTGGGGCACTCGCCCGCCAGCCAAACCAGGAACCTGACAACAGCATTGTGTAGGGTGTGCTACCCACACAATGGACGAGAGCGTGCAGGTAAGGCACATTAGTAGATCACTGTTGCTTATCCATCCTCATCTGTAAAGTATCGTCAGGCATATGTCAGATAACATTGTCTGTTGCTGCAGTATAGTAATGAACAGATATGCATAATCTCTAATATTGTGGTTTGTACTGTTGATGTACTGAAATGCTGCTCCCACCCTGTACCAATGCCACAGGTGTGGCTACTGACATTACATCTCTCACACAATTATGTAGGTCCTGCTGGTATACAACTGGGGCAGCAGCCTGTAACTAGTGAGTATGGAGTTGTTTTGTTCAGGTTTGCCAATATACCGGCCATGTTATGGCCATGGTATTTGCCATGCACACATTTAACACACCTACCTATAATGCACGCTGTACATGTTCACTTATTGTTGCTGTTAACTGCACTGCATTACAGTGGTCACCATGATGGCATATCTGAAGGGTATATAAGAGTTCTGAAGTATATCTACCAACCTGTCAGTGCAAGATGTGTGAACAGAGATAAACATAATGGTGGGACAAATGGCGTTCAGTAGGGACCTGTCTGAAACATTACCCTTATACAGTGGCTACAACAGTGTATACTCCACTATTACAATGGCAACTGTTACAGATCTACACAACAGCATATCACAATACCACATTCCACACCTTTTACAACCTGTAATGTGATCCTTACATGAGCAACGAATGTGTAATATGGAATCCTATGTTAGGACAACAAATATGGGGAATACATACCTTAACAAACACTGAAAGTGTATGTGTGCACGCACTCCAAATAACATATTGTGGAAGCAGCTTTTGAGGTACTGACAACATTCACTCTCCTTGAGTACGCACCTTCCATCAAGTACAGGCCCTCAATGTCACACCAAGTAATTGTCTGCTGTCCAAGAAGTGTGTCCATGACATTTGCCCACTCACCTGCAACAGAGACAGCCGTGGCTTGCACACATCTTACAAACCATGGAATGGATCCCATATCCAAAAGGTAGCATTCAGTAGTGGGAGACGTAGCCTTACCTCACCATTGCATATACCATGACAAACAGTGTAGACTGTCATTCATGTATGTGACTGTGAAGTATGGGACAACATTAATGTAGAAAATAAACAGATGCCCATCCAAGACAGATGACATGTTGCAAACTGGTCATGAAGGCTGCCCAGAAACATGCAGCAACACTGAGGGACTTACAAGAATGTCTAGTAAGTACTACCTGTGCAGTACCTGTGTCGTCAATTGCCTGGACTCTGCATAAGTGTGGCCTATGAGTTAGGGTAATCAGATGGAAGAGTTGTTCCACAGGAAACATCATCCAGGGCTCTCTACAGATAGTATATGCATACCATCAAGTCTCCCAAAGGCATGTGTTGCAATGTGTAATGGTATACCGATACCAAGGGTGAAACCTACAGACAGTATTAATAAAGATACATGTGGTACAGAAGCAGCACCTCACTGCACCTTATTTTATAATACTAACTCCAGGATTGCACTACAGTGGGGAACAGGCCATATATAACTTTCAATGAAATGAGTTTCAGTCAAATGAGTTTTCAGTGAAATGAAGTAGACCCATATATATATATATATATATATATATATATATATATATATATATATATATATATATATATATATATATAGTTTACCTTCATTTGTGCATATTGCACTAGGGCGAACAGTAATTGTCCGAACAGCAGTTTGTAAAGGTTGCAAACACCGAACGGAAAAAGGATCGAATGTGCAGATTGACATTCGCTCGTTGCTCATTTGGCATTTTGGGGCAGATTGCCCTATAGTGGGGACTGGGAAATGGTCCCTTATCCCATTGTAGTGGGATCTCGGAGTTAGACTATTAAAGTAGGGGGTGTGTGGGGGTGCAGCCCCCCACATGTGGGGTGCAGAGGGGCTTGCCCCCCTGCTTTAAACCTTATTACATTTTTTATTTGACATTAATGTTCGAAAATCAGCTAATCTGCTTTTCGATTTGCTGATTTTCGAACATTATGAACTGTCGCTGTTTTCACTTTCATGGTTACGAGTCGCTCATATGAGCATTCGCACCACTGTGATTTGGCTTTGTAAAGGTAAACCTATATATATATATATATATATAGATATATATATATATATATATATATATATATATATATATATATATATATATATATATATATATATATATACGTGTGTGTGTATGTATAATATATGTATATAGATACTAGCAACTTAAGAGTTAGACTTCACCTTGAAATGCCAAAGAATAGAGACATTCCAAGCTTTAGCCACAGCTATCAGGACTGAAAATGGATACTACCCAGGAAGTGAAACGTGATGAATTTATGGCATTCCTGAGAAGGCAGAGAATGTTGTTTCTTTCAGTTATAATGCCATGTAGCAGCTACACTCTGTTATAGTTCATATGGGTGTTAGTGACCTAAGATGTATTTCCCTTGACTATATTAAGCAAGATATGATTGAGCTCACTGATTATGCATCTCAGGCAGGTATGAGCCTAGCACTGAGCAGCATACTGCTTTCTCCAAGGATGATGCCACATTACCAATAGAAAATGATTGATTTAAACAATTTGCTAAGCTACTGGTGTCAATCCAAGAGGTACAATATTTGACGCCCTGGGAGGACATGGTTAACAGACCACGCTGCTTTGCCAGGGATGGTCTTCACTTACCCCTTTTAGACTTTTAGATATTAGCAAATACCTTTTCCACCCCCATATTGTCTTTTTCAGGCAATGCCAAACAGATAAACCTCCTGACTTGAATGAATAATAATAATGAAAAATAACCAGTAAATATATTAACAACACTATTTCAATGTGGATGACCTGTAATAGGTCACAACTACATGGAAAAGGTGTTTGAACAATTTGCTGAAATTTCCATACCAATCATGCACCATCTGCCAACAATCTTGAATTTGCAGAGGGTTAGGGCTCTTCCGATGTCTAGTATTTGATTTTTAGCAGCCAATAACAAAATATGAAGAACACTGCTTTTTGATACAGTGGGGACAAATCAATAGACTATTAGAGCTGCTTTTTCTGCCTCTAATAAAAAATGCAGTTTTCCTAAGTGTCCCTAGAATTATTTTCTAAAGCTACTTATCAGTGCAGATTCCCAAACTGCGTGTCCCCAAGAGGCTACCTGTTCATTGGAGCAGCAGCACCAGCAGATAGGTTCATTAGTGGGTACTTGAGAGAAAATTAAAGATGAGTAAGAAAAAGTTGATGGAGACAGTTCCACAAAAAAATATCTCCATTTGGGAGATAGTGTACATATATTGCAGAGAGGTGTTTTGGAGGAAAGCTTGTTTCCTGCAAGATACACTTTTGTGGCTATCTTGTAAATAGCGTGAAATGGTGTAGAGTGGGGAAAAAGTCAAGACACCATACTTCATACCAATTGGCCATAGTGATTCTCTGCTAACCTCCCCCAGCTTCAAAGATACAGAGTTGATATTCAGGAGATTTCACAACTGAACTAACCCACTCGTGGTTCATGATATGTTTTGACACCAAACAAAGTTGATGGTAGTATATATAATGAGCACACGATAAATGATATTCTGCTAAAAGTTCCAGAATGGACCTGACAGTTGTGCCAGAATAAAACTGGGGAATAGATATCACACCTCTATCTTACCACACAAATAGAGGAAAAGACTGCTGGATTGGGTGAAATTTAGGGTGTGCCCCAAATTGTAGCAGCAATAAATGCAAAGTGCCAGTGAAATCCAGATGCCTAAAAATTGTATTCTGCTCTATGTAAAGTATTCAAATATTGTGAAGTGCCAACAGAGGTCAGGTATTTAAGAAAGCCCAATGCTATTGCATGCAGTAACAAGAGACACTCACCTCTGATTATATTTAATTCCCAAGTTAAGCTGGAGGCCTTAGGACACACTATGAAGCATCAAGTTAACCCAAGGCAAAGGTTCTTCTGAAATGTAAAATTCAGTGTAAATTATAGCTTGATAAGACACAGAAAGACTATGAAAATGAATACCTTCCTAAAGAGAGTGGGTATAATGTACATCCACTAAACCTCTAGGATGACAAGAAGGCCATAAAAATTTTATTTATCTCCTATTCTATTTTCAAAAGAGAATAAAATGGAACCATATAAGGAGACCCTGCAACAGATACAGTACATTAGGATACAGGACCATCTTTAGTAATAGGATGTTTAACTCGAAAGCAAGTTTACATTGTTCCCACTCCTTTAGATGCTCATATAATGTTATTTGAATAGACTGGATGTTTAAATTCCTCATCTTAGCAGAAGTGGCTGGAAGGAGAAGACCCAAGTATCTAAAACGAGGATGATTATAGTTGAAGATACATCCTACCCACTCTGACAGAGGAATAAAAAAAGTATAACATAAAAAAAGATTGTTATAAGATTTATTCTATATCCCATGCTATTTTCCCACCTGTTGAGCTCTCTCTTACACTTCAGTAAGGTATGTTAGGGGTCTTCTAACAAAATTTAAAGATCATCTATAAATAATGATATCCATAGGGCCTTCCCCCAGTCGATTGTGCAAGGCAGATAACACTTTTCTAAGAAGAATAACCAAGGATTCTAGAGCTAAATAAATAGAATAGGAACAAATGAGCAACAATGCTGGATCCTTTTAGAGATTGTAAGAAAGCCTAATATGAATGGATCCATTTAAATTATGACCTTTGGGCTCTCATACAGGAATTACAACATTGTTATGAAGGTAGAGGGAAATTCATAAGCCCGTAATATCCAAAATAAAGAGTCATCTAATTTTATTGAAAGCCTTCTCTGTGCCTATCGAGAAAAGTGTTTCAGGAATGGCATGCACATGACCCCAGTGCAGTCACTGCATCAGTGTTAGTATATTGCACCAGGAAGATCTTCCTTTAACAAAATCAACTCAGTCCAGGTGACTCTAAGATGTTAGGAAGAGCATGAGCCTGTTAGCCCAGATCCCCTAAAAACTTTTTCCATCAGTTTTCAGAAGTGATCTAGGCCTGTAAATATTAACTTACTCAGGATCCTTCATGGGCTGTCACCAAGAATGTAAACTACCCTCGCCCTACACAAGCTGCACAGCATGCCCTCCTAGAAGAAGGAAACTTATAAAGCTTCTGCTGCAAACCAAAACTCCCTGGATCTTTATTAGCTTTTAACCTTTTGATAACCACAAGCAATCCCTGCTTGGCTATGGGCTGAGTTATGGACTAAACCTAATCTTCAAAATGTAGGCAACAAAGGGAGGGCAGCCATTAATTGAGACTCAACAGTTAGCAGATAGGGAGGAATAATGCAATATGCATAAGGAAGCCTGATAATGATGCCTAAACTGGTCCATAATCTGACATATCGATGAACTAGACCCCCTGACCACTCCTGCCCATGACTGAGAAGGGGGTGGTTAATCTGACTTTGGACCTACATTTTGGGGATGACCTAGAGGTGATGTGGGGAAACCTCAGAATATTGGAGATGAAACCTATCTGTGGCAATCTCTGTTGTTCTGTTGAGAATGCCTTGTATTCTAAATTTAAGGACATTTAACTTGTCCAACAATTAATGAAATTGCTTATGAGAACATTCAGTTGTGAGACTTCTATACTGCTCCAGCAGTAAAACTAATTCAGCATTCCATGATTTTCTTAAACCATTTATTCAGACACTCAAGCTAGTATGATTAATACTTTTAAAAGCATCTCACAAAATATGAGGGGAGTCTGACTCCTGTTCATGCACAGAAAGATATCCCTATGTAATGTTATGCAGGTTTTAATAGAATTGTAGCCTTGGTATAAAACAGTGGAAGCCTCCAGCACCTGGGAGGTTGATGCAAAGAGTTTGGAAGTGTGCAGACAAAGGCATTGTGATTAGAATAGGGGCAGGGAAGGATCATTAAACCAGGAGGGATTAACAATGAATCTTCTAGGTATTACCTGTCAGCACTATTAGAGGTGTCAAGTTATGTTAAATGATGATTGTATTTCAGGGGAGCAGGATTGGGGTAAATTCTCATATCTATCAATGACATCTCACATGAGCAGTGATACTTGGCTCAATAAGAACTGCATGACTGATTCACCACTGATGTATCCTGCAGAGAAGCAACAGAGATAAAATCACCTTATTAAGTTGAGGAACCCCTGCACATGTCCTGAACATGTTGCCACAACTAACTAGCCTCCATAACCCCATGGCTGGGTGGAGTTACAATGAGACTAGGGCCATAACTCTCCCACCAGCTTGAATAACACAACCAGAGAAATTCCTGCAAGCAGCCCTCAACTGTCCAAAGTTTTGCAGAATGTCTAGATTTTTACCTCATATTTTAGGTCTGTTCCACAAAACATTTGAGGTTTTATGGAAAATCATTAAGGATTTAAATCACCAAATAATGGCATGCATTTCAATTTTAGATTTTATATCCTTCAGAAAATGCATGCTAACACAAATCCTGTTATTCTAGGAACTTTTGAAGTTTATAAGAGTGATATTTAAAATTTCTCCTTATTTTTGAGCCTATGTCCCCACATTATTTTAGGCTTTGTCCGTATTTCTTACTCTAAGAGGTTGAGAGCTATGCAGTACCAAGGCATACTATAAACATCTATGATCTGCACTGCGACTAATCTTTTCCTAAAAATTAATGCTATTTTCCTCTGCTTAGTTGAGGTATGTGCAGAAGATATGAAGTTATAACCCAAAACTGTTAACCTGGCATGTTCATTGTACAAAATGGTCATTTCTTGCAATGCTGACATAAGAGTTGATTACCCTAATCCATGAATGCAGGCAGGATCCACTTGATAAGGAAATCAATGCCATTAACATTTATGCTAAGTAAGTTCATCAAGACAAACAGATACGCGTAACAGAGCCCCTTTCTTTTAACCCATGCATATTGCAGTTGCATATGTTAGTAACCAAAAACATACCCTGTAAATAACCACAGAGCATTACACACAGTCAAATGAGCTTTATTAAGATAGGAAATAAAAGGAAGAAAAAATGTAGCAGACAAAACATCAAAATCACACAAGAACATACAAGCTAAAAGAGTACTAAACATAACACTATACCTGAGAACTACCGATTATTGTTTGTACATGAAACAGCAAATGGAACTATATACAAACACTTTTCAAAGCTTCCAGGCTGTGAGCTGAAAAGACATCCCATGGCCTCTCTCCACTATCATGAGATGAGATGTATGATCTGTTAGCTTCAGCTGAAAATGTTTCCTTTAGCCAATGAGCTCTAGAGCATACAAATATAAGCATGTCAAATACATATGTACCTCAATCCCCACCTTAAAACATAAACAAATAGTAGAAAACCCAAGTACCTTAAATATTTTAGTATAATGCAAACATAAAGGGATAAAGTGTGAAGTTAAATCCAAGTCAGAATAAACTGGGAAGCTGTTGTGGAAGATGTAGCTTGTAGTGTCAGTCACACATCCACTAGAAGGGCCAAGAACCTAAACTGCACTGTTATCATGTGAAGTAACATGGAGCTAGTTCAAAGCCTGGGTCAACATCTGGCGTAAGTCATTTGGATCTCTTTGGACCAGTAGTCAATAAAGAAGAATCAGTAGCTGTTCTCCCCTGCTTAGAGGTAAAAGCATAGCAGTCCACAGAGTCTGGCACACTCACAACTGCTTCATCCTTAAAAAGACAATAATCTTCAGAATGCTGCTGAAAGATATGCATTAATTCATGCAGCATTAACGAGATGTGAAAGGGCTACTTTAAGCCCTTTTTCTGTGAAGATAGCATGTATGAGGTATCCATGCTCTTTTTTTGTCCAGCACCAACTTAGAATAGTCATTTTCAAAATTAATTTCCTCCCCAAATCCTGAATGTCTCTTTTGGCTCATGCACCATGAAGGACCTTTTCCTTCTGCTGGAAAGAAAGGAAATGTATTATAACTGGCCTTGATGGGGAACCTGATTTTGGAAGTAGTGCTACTGATCTATGAGCTCTTCCTAACATTAATTTTAGAATAGTGTCCAGTCTCAAATGGCAGGGATCCATGTCTGCAAAAATGTACCATGTCTTATTGTTCTGCTCCTTTTTTCACAAGTTTCTCCATTGACTCCTGTTCCCCTGGTCATTGATGTTATCCTGCAGAGACTGGGTTACTCTAAAAAACATGAGACCTGGCAGTCTACTTCATATACATGACCTGAATGGTCCTGTGTTGACTGCTCAAACTGCCCCATGCACTCAGAGGGACCCAGCATTGTAGTTTTAATTTCCTGCACCTGCAGTGCAGACTGGAAGTTATCCATCAGACGTTGCTGCTGTTTATTTAATGAAACCAACAATAACATCCCTATAGAAGCAGACAGAGCAGGGCTCTGAGACACTGCATCAGCAGATTCCACATTGTGCATGCCTGGATGAAGAAAAGCCATGTTAGCATTAGTCCTATTCTTCCACATCTGGGAACAGAAGTGCTCCAAGTCCATTCTGGCTTTAGAAAGCTGTGTTTTAGGGGTTTTATGCACTGCTGAAAGGAGACATCAACAGGAGAGGTACTAACTGAGGCCCCACAAAGAGGGGCTGAATGATATTAAAAACTTAAGCAAAAATGACCTTAGAGCACATTAAAGCCACATTCACATTCCCTTCCTCACAAATGAAAGTTTATAAATTTAAGTTTCTTAGCTGAAGCTGTGCTTTGCTTTAGAATAACTTCATTTACGTATTTTGCTTCCTTCTGTTGCAGTTATTATGTCTGTTTTTGCATATTTTCAGTATGGTCCAGATGTTATTGTTTTGAGTTTCTTTGGTAAAGTGTTTCTTAAGGTTCTGCATTTGATAGCACTGCTGTATTCAGTTTTGTTCCACTCTGTTGAATTATTTCTTGGTGGATTGTTTGGTTCTTAGTGTTTGGGTTTTCACACATTTGATTTCTCCATGTGAGATCTCACAAAATGTAGTTGTATTTGTTCTGACCACACAAAGTATTTGGTCCAGCAATTGCCTGGCATTGCTCATTTTCATTTCACTGCTGTTAGTGTAGTTAGTAGAGCTTGGTTTTCTCTGCTTTGTCCCTGAGTTCGAATGGCATAGAGCTGCATTTCCTTTGTTCTGCTCTATTTGCCTTAACGTTAAAGGCAAAGTATGTCATATCACTGATATTTTAGCTGTGTAATGTCACCGCAGTTTGATACTCCCCCAGATTCAGTAATTTTCCATGCAGGACTAGCTCAGTCATGCACAGAAGCGACCATTTAGGAGCAGCACGGCAGCGCACCATGCATATTAATGAAGGCACGCTGCCTGAGCTCCTAAACAGACATGGAGCGTGGATGAGTGCAGGGAGCATGTCTGAGAGCAGAGCTCTCACAATATACATGCCCCTGCAATCAAGAACTGCAATTTAGCAATAACAATGAGCGAGACTACTCATAGGGGGTTGCATACCCCCAGCAATACCCCCCAAGTTTATAAGAGCAATAGTTAAAATATAATAGTATAAACAAGTTAATTTTTTTTTATCAAACAGATAAACTTTAACCATAGGTGCATGGGTTTGCCCATTGCTTAGCTACGTATAGTGCAGCTTAAATGGCACAAGAAGATAAATATCAAGATATATGCAAAAGAAACAGTACTGCAGTAGTGTAGTGGTCAGAGAATTCACCTTATGAGCAGTCATTCCCGGTTCGAGTCTCATTCCAATGCATTCCACTCAACTGAAATGTGAACTGTTGTATTTTTAGCACACACATCCATAGTTCGAATCCTGGGAGTGGTAGTAAGCTGTATGCAGAATCGTACCCCACAACTGTACAGATATGTCCAGAATGTCCAGTTAATTGGCCCATATCCACTGCTTGTCACCCTGTCCCCCTGGCAAATCAGTGGGATGATCCCAGACGTTTAAGCAGCAAATAATAACATACAACTGATTGTCAGACATCTATAAGAACAAACCTGTCACTCTAGTAACTCAACAAAATGTTATGAGAGTAATAAGAAAAGTATGTCCCATCTCCCCCCCCCCCATGTTGAGAAGCTGTGACCAGAGTATGTGCAGTAACAAAGTGAGCTGTATGTGCATAATAATAATGTGGAATCTGGTAATATGTGTGGCAACATTCAGGTAGTGCTAACAAACATCCCCCCCACAGGTCTGTCAGATACGAAAGCTGTGCCTAGAAATAAAAGATTGAAATCCAGGACTGGTGCTGTTTACTCTGGTATTGTATGGCATTGTTAGTGTTGCAGTTGTTCTGAATAATAAGGTATTACTCATCACTGTCATCCACACTGTGCTACATAATAAAACAGTCTAGGAAACCCTGTATAAGAGTGTTGTAATTACAAGGTCAGATTGTAAAACCACGGGAGACTTATAGACAGAAATCAGAGAAGAGATACACAGCAATATCTATATAGCACACTCAACGTCATGGACACTGTTTTATTTTTAGCAGACACAGCCTTGGTTCAAATCCCGAGAGTGGTAGTAAGCTGTATGCAGAATCATACCCCACAAGTGTACAGAATTGTCCAGAATGTCCAGTTAATTGGCCCATATCTGCTGGCTGTTACCCTGTCCCCCTGGCATATCAGTGTGCTAATCTCTGACATGTAGACATCATTTCATGTCATATAACTAACTGTCAGGCCTGTACATATTTGGAAAATATCTATGAAAACAAATCTGTCATTGTACAACTCACCAAAGGTTTATGAGTGCAATAGTCAAAATATGTCCCGGTTTCACCTGCATCTTGTCAAGACATGCCCAGAGTGTGTGCAATA